>NW_026596445.1:4360504-4373611 GCF_907164565.1 Psammomys obesus | reverse complement strand
AAGAAGAAGAAGAAGAAGAAGAAGAAGAAGAAGAAGAAGAAGAAGAAATACACAAGAGGAGTAGATGCCTGGAAATGATCAAACTCAGGACTGAAATCAATTAGAAACAAATAAAACGATTTGAAGAATCAATGAAACCAAGAGCTGGTTCTTTGAGAAAATCAACAAGATATACAAACCCTTATCCAAACTAAGTAAAAGGCAGAGAGAAACTTTCCAAATCAGCAAAAACAGACAGTGAGGAAAAACAATCATTGTCTTACTACAAAAGCCTATAAGCCACAAAATTTGAAAATCTACATGAAATGGACAATTTTCTTGAAATATTCCATTTACCAAAATTAAATCAAGATCAGGTAAATAGATTACATAGTCCTATATCCCCTAAGAAAATAGAAGCAGTCATCAAAATTCTCCCTTTCAAAAAAAGCCCAGGGCCAGATGTTTTCAGCACAGAATTCTACCAGACATTCGAAGAAGAGCTAACTCTAGTTCTCTTCAACCTATTCCACAAAATAGAAACAGAAGGAACATTACCTAACTCATTCTATGAAGCCACAGTCACCTTGATACCTAAGCCACACAAAGACCCAGAAAAAAAGAGAACTTCAGACCTACCTCTCTTATGAACATTGATGCAAAAATACTCAATAAAATAATTGCAAACTGAATCCAAGAACACATACAAGATATCATCCACCATGACCAAGAAAATGCTCACAGACATGTCTAGTCGTCATTCTAATCTGGGTAATACTTCATCCAAGCTTCCCTATTCCCAAGTGACTCTAGTTTGTGTCAAGTTGACAAAACCTAACCAGCATGCTGTATAATTAAGCAAGAAAACAATTTTAGTTCTCAGAATTCTAGATGCCGAGAAGTATAATGTATACATTGCACCAACTCAAGAGAGGATTTCTGAGGTAGTATTATTTGGTAGAGGACAATTCACGGAGAAAGAGTGCATAGGCAAGAATGGACTATGGCAACTGGGTATACATGATAGAGTAAAAGGGAATCACTTTTGTAAGAAGTTCCCAGATTAATCTACTATAGGGAAAATGTTGTTAAGTCATTCACCAGTTGAAATAGGACATTTTTTAGGCATCTGCTACAATAACATTATTTGCTTCATACCAACTTTTTAGTGAATGATGACTAACTAAATTTGGAGGGGTAATTTTAAGAGTCTACATTTGAATGCAAGCAAGCTTTGTAAATACTTAACGACTCATTTTATTTTATTTCCATAGTTTTAAAATTGTTGAGAGTTTTGTCAACACAAAGTAAGTAATACAAACTAAATGCTAGTGCTTTTAAACTTTAAACAATGAAATTCCAAATGAAACTAATATAAGTATATAACATGGACCAGATTCACTAGTAAAATATAATTGTGGAATTTTATGCCAGAGTACAATATAATGTTCTCCTTTTTTTCTAAAATAGATTTTCTAATTGCTATATTTTATCCAGGACTATGCTGTTATATTTCTTAGCCATTTTCTTAAAAAGCTATAATCCAGCTTATGCAAACCAATGTGGAAACATTTTACTACCAAAGTTTACAACGATAAAAATAATAGATCAAACCTAAGATTCTTGAAACTTTCTAACCAACACAGACACACTGAAATTGGCATGTATTTAATCATTGAATAACTAGTCAAAAACCAAGGTTGACATTACAGGTATGAATTCTTAAATACAGTTTGAGAAATAATTGGTAACTTATTATTAATGTGAAGTAATTTTTTGTGCTCTCTAGAATGAACTGTTTTAGATCATTGTGATTTCTTTTCATTATTTTTGCTGTTTAAACAGTTTCATAATGTAAAATGATCATGTCTACTGATGCTTCACTAACATTACAAACAATTACATCCCTATACATTCCAGTTGTTCTACAATTATAAAATTTTGTAAGAAAAACTAAAGTGGAACTTGTTGAGGCCAGTTAGAAAACATGAGCTCTCTTATTGACAGAAATAGCATTTTTAGAAAACGTCTTTCTTGCTACATATATAACTACTCATGACAACATATATTGATGATATTCCAATCATTTTCCAATCCCTCCTTCTTAAGCTTCAATATGAAAATCTGCTTTATGTCATATCAAGGATATTTGATAATCTACATCTATTTTCAGTTATTGGTATTCATCATGGTTATCGCAAACCTCTTTCAAACACTCTCAGTAATAGCATAGGTAAAAAATACTCTTTTTAGAAATAAAAGATTCCTGTCTCTGGTGTTATCAAACCATTTTCTTGTTTTTTTTTTTTCTGTTTTCTTTTAACGCAGGATCTTTTAAGGTCAGATTCTTCATTTCTTAATGGTAACCTCAGTGATAGGGACTTGGCACACAGGCTTAGAGTGTCTCAATGAATGAAAATCAGTGTGATGCATGCAGCAAGGAACATTTTTTTATGGAAAGGAAAGTCAGCTACAGCACAGAATTCCATTTTCCCTGCTATGCTGGATGAAGTCAAGAAAAGAAGAGAATTGTGCATGTGTGACATGTGGTTCACATGGTAGCTTTCAACATTGTGATGGAGGCTGTGGCAGTCAAAGTCTTCTTCCTGTCCTCTTGTACATGACCTTGGACAGTAACAAGACTTTGTTAGTGATAGTCTAAAAAAATCTTCTCTGGCCCAATCAAAGTTGTCGGCATAGTCAGAGTCTAAAAGATCCTCAATGTTAAAATTCTCCAATTTAACCCAAGAAGGAAATTCTTGATCTGTTCATTGTTTATCTTGTCTAGCCAGGTCTTCTCTATGAGTTTCTCAAAATGATTTTTTAATGTCTACTGTACTTAGGTCAGTGTATTCATGTTGCTATATACTGGCCATATTCTGAGCCTCACTGAAATGGACAAGCTCAAGAATATTTGGAGTGTTGTTCTCATATAGATAATCTTAAGAGGAATATTCTTTCTTTATTCTAACTGATAAGAGACCACGTCTATAATTCCCTTTGAAGTAGATGCTACAAACAAGGACCAGATAAGTGGTTGAATTTAATCAACCCAGAAATAGTAGCTGTGATTCTATATTATCATTGGCTACCTAGAAATGTTTATATGGTTTTTGGACTCCTCTGTCAAGCTCTTCCATCTCTAACTAAGATACTACACTTTCACATCAAAATCTAAGAAAAATGAGATGAAGACACAAGATATTTGTACAAAAAACCCATTGACAATTTCAAGCAAGTTTTGTGTATCAGGGTTCTTCAGGTTGGTAAAAAGAGACTTAATGCCTGGTGAACATCTCAACCTCAATTGTCACTTCATCTATTTAAAGAAAATTCTTCAGATTTATAACTCTAAATGGTTTCTTTTATATCTATGAAGACCATGGCCACCAAGTAGGTGCTCATAGATGAGTAGATAAATTTTATGATGGTATATTGTTATCTCCTATAAACATATATATTTCAAATTTTAAAGTTGTTCCAAAAGAAGTTTATATATATATATTTCTTGTCATTTTTAATATCAGCATCTCTTTATGGATTTAAGAATCCATACTTGTGATTCTAATATTTTTAAATATTGAATAGTTTAAAATATATGTGCATTGCATTAATTAATTTTCTTTTTTTTAATTTATTTATTTATTTTTTCTCTTTTGTGGTGACATTTCTTTTTTATTTATTTATTTTTTTTTAATTTTTTATTAATTACACTTTATTCATTTTGTATCCCCCCATAAGCCCCTCCCTCCTCCCCTCACGATCCCACCTTCCCTCCCCTTTCTGCATGCATGCCACTCCCCAAGTCCACTGATAGGGGAGGTTCTCCTCTCCTTTCTGATCTTAGTCTATCAGTTCTGATCAAAAGTGGCTGCATTGTCCTCTACCGTGGTTAATTAATTTTCTTTTGTGTGATAAATACCACCACCATGACAACTTACAGAAGAAAGAGCTTATTTGGGTTCATGATTTAAGAAGGATAACAGTCTGTTAAGGTAGATAAGCATAGCAGCAAGTGACATACATGGACACAAGAACAAGGAACTGAGATTTCATATTATCAAATGCAAGTACAAAGCAGAGAGAGAAAACTGGAAATGCGGTAAGACTATATGAGCTCACACCCTATCCTCAATGATGTATTTCCTCCAGCAAGGAGGCACCAACTTAACTTCTCCCAACAACAGCTGTTAGGATTGTACGGGGAAGTTATAAAGCAGGTTCGTAAATCACACCATAGGACCAGTTCCAAGTGGGAGGTTTTATTAGGGGAAGGGGGCCTCACAGACACCACACCATCTCTGGGCAAGGTGGGAGAGGGAGAGAGAGAGAAAGGAGGGGTAAGTCCTCTGATAAGGTGACCCAGCATATGTGCAGGTGATTGCAGGTGGCCTCACAGATGCCTGATGTCCAGGTTGTCAGGTCACTTTGGCGCTGGCCATAGAGATGCCTGCTTATGGGTCCTAACATTCCCCCTACTTTGTTTCATTAAAAAGGGACGAACTAGGAAGGGGGTGGTGTGGGGAGGGCATAGGAGCTACTTTTGTTGTTGTTGTTGTTGTTCAAGCTAGTTCCTGCTGATTAAGGGCATTGTCATTCTTAGGGTAGAGCTGGTCCCCACCATCAGGGTTGATTGGAATGTCATTGTCATCCAGTTCTGTGGACAAAGGTTGATAATCCTGTAAGAGTAACTGATTAACAGTTTGGTTAGAGAATTTTTGCATTTGTTGTTGGGGGAATATATAGACGGAAGTTAGTAAAGCAAGGTGCAAAAAGCAAATGCAGAAAGATGAGCCAAAGAAGTGTGAGGGAGGGCAGAATACACTTTCATAGGGTGTTCTCAAAAGCCCAAGAATTAGAGGCCTTGAGCTGTTCCCTTCACTTTTGTAGATTTTTCTGGAGTTGTTGGGTTTTGTCTTTTATTATACCTGATTGGTTGACATAAAAACAGCATTCCTCTTGTAGGAAGATGAAAAGGCTACTTTCTTTAGCCTTGAGAAGATTCAATCCTTATTAGTTTTTAAGCACTACTGCTGCCTGTGAGTTTATCTCTCCTTGAAGAGTTAGTATTGTCTGATCTACTTGAGATTCTGGATGAAGTGGGAAGAAAGCTGATAATACAAACTTAGTTAAGTGGCTAGTCCTGCTGTTCCAATTCTGATAGCCACCATGATTCCTGCAACAACCAATAGGGGTTGCCCTCTTATCCTGCTGTGTAGCTATTGAGTCCACCACCAGCATTGGTAAAGGCTCTTGCTCATTTATCACTCCCAGCTAGGGGAAGAGCAGTACCAGCACGCAAACTCCTGACTAGCCAGCAGGCAGACAATGGTAGATCTGAGTACCACAAAGGATCATGGTATTATTAACAGTAGAGCATTGGAGTTGAGATGGGATATTGAGGATTATAGTTTTATTACAGTCTAAGGAACTTAGCATTCCTACAGAGTGTGTCCCAGATGCCTTGAAACAGCTTGCTATGCCAAAGAAGGTGCTATAAACAAGGTAGGAGGCTGTGGAAACATCAAAGCCACAGCAGTTAGTGAATGGTGAAGTAAGCTTACTTGATAGGGTTAGCAGAGAAGCTGTCAGCAGTAGTTTTGAGTTGGTTCCAGTTGGGACACTCAGCCAACAAGCTCTAAAATGGCCCAGTTGGATTACATTAAGGAGCTTGTAGGCTCCTTATATCAGAGCCTAAAGTACGAGACAAACTGACAGGTTTGCATTATTCAGGAGGGGGATGTCAGAGAAGCATAGACCTTAGAGGAGTGTTTAATTACCTTCTCTTCTTCTCCCATCCCCAGGGACTGAGTAACTCAGACATATTTTCTGTTGACATGGATCGTACTTATGGGTAAATTGGGTGTGTAGCAGTGGGAGAGTTTGCCAATGATGCCTACTTCCCATTTGGTATCCTAAGGATCTCTGATGTAGAAGTAAAGAGTCTTCCTATCCTGGTGAAGAAGCTTCTTTAGTGCTGGGGTGTGAATATGGCAAGAGTAGAATGGGCAGCCTCCATATCTGTCCAGCCATTTCTTGTAATAATTATTTGTTTTGTCAAAGAGGAAGCAAGCAAAAATTCTTTCAAATAAGAGAATAGGGATAGATGTGGGTATAATGGCTATTTCAATCACGTTCTGACATCCTCTCATAGAGCAATTTCCAGATAGTATTCAGAGAAAATGTTTATTATCAATGATGTTATTTTGAACCTAGAATTGCCATATGTAGGGACTACCTTGTATAGAAATAGACTAGAGGAAGAAGAGGAAAAATACATATCTAATCCAGTAGAGTTGAACATAGCTGCTGTAGTGAGGCCTCCTTCCTCTGAAATAGGAGACAAGGTTGTTGGTCTTGGCATTCTCTGAAGCTTGAGGAAGCAGGATTCCATTGAAGCTGAATGTAAGACGGGGCATTATTTTGAAGGGGGGTGGTAAAAGGCTTGAGATGAGATAGATGAATCCAGTGAGGGAAGCCCTCAAGCTTGACAGCTGTGGAGATCAGAAGAATCACCTTGAAATGGCCCTGCCATTTAGGAGAAAGAGATGAGGAACATTGGTCTGGAGGGAAGAGAATGATCTGGTCTCCAATGTTAATAGAAGATGGACAGGAATTAATGTGTCGCCATTGTAAACAGTGGTCAGTAAAGTTTCATAGAAGAGAACAGATTAAGGGAGTGAGTAGGTGGTCAGGGGAAAACAGAGATTTAGCTGGAAGACCAGGAGTTAGAACTGGTAGTCCATACTTGAGCTCAAAGGGCAAGATGGACAGAGGTTTTATGGGGAAATCCCACAGCCTGAAAAGAGCCAAGGGGAGGAATTTTATCCAAACAAGGTAAAGCTCTTTTGATAGTTTAACAAAGGTATTTCTTATTTTTCATTACTATTCATTTATTAATTATTTATTACAATTCATTCACTTTGTTTCCCCACTGCAGCCCCCTCACTCATCTCCTCCCAGTCCCACCCACCCTCTTTCTTCTTCCCCTGTGACCTAATAGGGGAAGAATTATTCCCTTTCTAATCTGACCCTAGCCTATCAGTTCTTATCAAATGATAGCCTACTCATGGGGGAGGCAGCCTTGCCAGGCTACAGAGAAAGATGATGCAACAAGGGTATTTTAAAGAATCAGTTAGTTCACTCTATCTTTCCTGAGGACTAGGGATGTTATGGGATATGAAAATACCAAGGAATATTAAGAGCTTTAGAGCTTTAGATAAGGTATGGGAACCCTAAGAAGTGAACTCAGGAACATTGTCTGACTGAAAGGAGGTGGGATTCCAAAACGAGGGATAATGTCACCAAGAAGGAGATATGAAACTTCCTGAGCACTTTTATTTGTAGTGGGGAATGCGTCCACCCATCCTGAGAAAGTGACATCAAGACCAGGATGTATAATTTTGACTGCCGGCATCTGGATAAAATCAAATTGCCAGTCAGTCCCAGGGAGAGAGCTTTTAACCTGGTGGATAAGGAAATGGGGGCTACAATATCCTGAGTTAGAATCTGAAGTCTGGTAGATTTTACAAGTGGCAATAATTGTCTGTAGTAAATACAAGTCCTCAGGGGTGAGCTGGAGGTGAGTCTTAAGAAAGTTAGACAAGGATTGGCTGTTAGGATGAAAGAGCTGGTATAGATAGGATAGAATCTGATGAGTATCAGGAGATGGAAGGGGAGATATGGGTTGCAGTGTAAGGATATCCTTTGGTAGGTGAGACGAGTCTAGGCCTTTAAGGGCTGCAGATTTAGCTGTCTCATCAGCCTGGTTAATTCCTTTGGAAATGATGGAATAGTTGTCCAGTGGGACCAGCAGTGGACTATTCCAATGGCTGTAGGAAGTTGGGAGCTTCTATCATGGCCATAATTTGGTTACAGATATTCCCCTTGTTTTAAGTAACTCACACTCTCTCCAAATGGCAGCATGGAAGTGAAGAATATGAAAGGCATATTTAGAGTCTGTGTAGATGTTAAGGGATTGTCCCTGGACCAACTGGAAGACACTGGTAAGAGGTATTAGTTCAGCCTGTTGATTAGTGGTGTGGGCACGCAGGATTTGTGCCTCAGCCACCTCCATATCTGACACTACAGCACAATCTGCTTTTTGATCTTCCCTCATGTACAAAGGAGCTGCCATCTGTGTACCAGGTACAGATGGCCTGAAGCAATGTGCCATTTTGTATGTGTGAGGGGTGGGGCAACAGTTCCTTTAAGGGTCCAATGCAAGAATGAGATAGGGAGTGGTCAGAGTTAATGAAGAATGTTTGAAATATTAAGAGGTGGGCATGTTTGGAAAATAAAAATACAGTCTTCTATTAGCGCCACCTGGAGGGAAAGAAACCTGGAGGTAGGTATAGTCTGTAAACCTTCGAAATTTAAAAGACAAGAAAGATTCTGAGTAAGGAAGACAGCAATAGGTGACCTGAAATTAGTTTTTTTTTTTTTGACTCTTTAATAAACAGTTCTGTAACTGCTAAAGCATGAATGCAGCGTGCCCATCCCTGGATTGTTAGATATAATTTTGATAGGTATGTTACAGCTGCAAAGTAGAGTCCCAGTTGGTGACCGAGGGCTCCAAGGGCATATCCCTCTTTTTCTGTTACATAGAGGGAGAGCAGATGGGCTAAGTCAGGGAAATGAAGGGCTGGGGACTCCAGAAGAGCCTGTGCAGCCTCTGAAAGGGCTTGCTAATGGGCTTAAGAAGTGATTCATGCAAGGGGCCTAAAGCTGCCTCATAAAAGGAAAAAGCAAGGAGGAAAAAGGAAGGGACCCAGGACCATAAGAGACCAGCCATTCCCCCAAATGATAAAATTTCTTCTTTATTGGAAGGGACTGCTAGAGACCATATTAGGTCTTTTCTATCTAGGGTGATGCTCTTTTGGGTTGGGGTTATTGTTATTACCAGGTAAGTGACCTCAGAGGTGAATAATTGGACCTTGGAGGGTGAGACCAAATAACTCCTGCTGGATAGGAAATTTTTTAGAGCAGAAATGTTAGTTTGGATAACTCATAGAGATGGGTTGCAGATAAGAAGGTCATCTACATAATGTATAAGGGAGAGCAAAGGAGAGTAGATCAGAGACTAGGGCTTGGCTAAACAAGTGTGGACTCTTCAGGAATCACTGAGGTAAGACAGTCCAGGTAAGCTGAGTAGAAACAAGTGTATCAGGGTCAGTCCAAGTGAAGGCAAAGATATGTTGTGACTGAGGGTCCAGGAGGATAGAGGAGAATGTATCCTTGAGATCCAAAACTGGGAAATGGGTGATCCTTGAGGGGATATTGGAGAGAAGGGTATAGGGTTTATCTACAACAGGGTGGAGTGGGACAACTGCAGAACTAAGAAGCTGTAAGTCTTGAACCAGGAGATAAGTTCCATTGAACTTTGTAATGGCAAGTATAGTGGTGTTAAAAGAAGAAGAGGTGGGGATAAGGTGGTTTTTTTTTTGTTTTGTTTTGTTTTGTTTTAGAAGGTCAGAGATAATAGAATTAAGTCCACTATCAAAAAAAAGTGGGTATTGTGCTTGGGTGATATACCGGCTGGGGTCCTATAGCTGAAAGACCACAAAAGAATGGTGCCTAGTAACAGAAGGGTTTTGGACATCCCAGACTTGGGGGTCCACTTGGAAAGCAGGTAAAAGAAGTGACACGTCAGAACTGTTAGGTAAGGTAGCTAGGAGGAGGATGAAAGAGGATGCTGTTGAGCTTGAGGTAAAGGCAAATGGGTGGAGTAAAGGAAATAAAGGCTCCACCTTTGGCTAAAAGGTCCTTTCCCAGTAAGGGGACTGGACAGGTTGGCATCACTAAGACCGAAAGAATCAAGAAAACATCCCTGAAAATACAATTGAGTGGTGGAGTCCAGCAGGCAAGGCTGCCCCTCTACCCAGACAATAGAGGAAGTAGAAGGAGTGGTTGGTCACGAATACTCTGTCAGGGCTGTTAAATGTCTCTGATGTCCACAAGGAAGGAGTTGTGCTGCCATGAATCTATGATAATTACCCTTGGCTCCCTGTTAGTAATGGCAGTGGTCAGGTCAAAGGAACCCGGGCACCTTCAGGCATTTGTAGCCGGCCTAGGAAATCAACCGGAGAGCAACCTGGAAGCAATGTCCCCATATCATGGAGAAATGGTGGCAGACGACACGCCAATGTCCCTTTTGGTGGCATTTTGGACATGGCCTTGTAGGCTTGAGGGAGTTAAGACAAACCAGGATCCAGTGACTTTCTTGACCACATTTGAAACAGGGACCCCCTGGTCCTCATGCCTTAGGGAACAAAGGATCCAGGGTTGTTGCTTAGTCTGGTCAGATGGCCTTGACCAGCATTTGGTATTTTTCTTTGCAAGCCTTGTCATCTCTCCCATGGTTCATCTTAAAGGACAACACTGCCTTCTGTCTGTGGAGTCAGAGGTCCTCTCTATAAGCACTTGAGCTTAGCACTGATGTCGGGGTAACTCTGGGAGAAAAAAAAAGTTCATCAAGAGTTCTGTACCCTATGTATTTTCAGGGTCTAGATTAGTATGTTGTAAGAGGGCCCTTTGTAAGCCAGGTTAGGAATTGAGATGGGTTTTCATTCTTGTCCTGAATGACCTCCTGGAACTTCTCATAATTAACTGGCTTGAGGGTAGCCTTGCAGAGACCAGCCAAGAGGCAGGTAGTGAACTGATCTCTAGCTAAAATCCTTCCGGGGTATTAGAATTCCTCTGTGGTTCCTGGTTGGGCACTGCTTCAGCCCTAGACAGGTGTGTGGCATTGGTTTGGTGAACCCCATCTGTATGCATTCTAACCCGATTGCAAACTCACCTGTGCTCCTCAGGTAATAGATTGTTGATAAGAATCACACACATACACACACACACACACATCATAAAAGGTAAGATACAGTAAGATACTGAAATTATTTAATGAAAGTAGGATTAGAGGTATAGGATTCCAGTCTCTTTTCTTCTTGAGAGAGTTCAGTTAATGAGAAGAGAACATGCACCCTAACTTACACTATCTATGCTGGCCACCTCTCTCAAGGGAAGAATTGAGGCTTGTTGATGCTGAGTAGAAGAAGGAGAAGAAGTGGGCTTTGATACAGAATGAGAGCTGGTAGCAGGGGGCTAATAGCTGTTGGTGAAGTGAAAGTGGGTGCCAGAGTAAGATAACTAGGACAGCTTATTGCTGGGGAGAGGGGTGAGGATGCTGGAGAAGCCAAGAAACAAGAGGAGGAAGCAGAAGAAGAGGGAGAAGCTGAAGGCAGCGAAGCCAGAGGTTGAGAAGAAGCTGGAGGTGAAGAAGAAGTCAGAGGTTGAGGTTGAGATTGAAGCAGGTGAAGCAGAGGTTTGTCATCAAGGTGAAACAAAGGTAGAGGACTATTGAGGTTAAGAATTTATAGCTAGAAGAAATTAGGTGAGAGAGCAGAAAGAACAAAGAGAAGAAAAGTGTATCAGAGCAGAAAAGAAAGCTTGAATATAAGAAACTTCCTTCCATTTTCCAGATGGCTGACAGTAATTAAAAAGATCCTGTAAAATATTGGGATTTAATTGTGTTAATCGGCCAGTTTGAACCACTATCTAAGGAATATGTAATAAAAAGTATGAGTTTAGAAGCCTTTAACCCAGGCTCCATGAGTAGAGTTTTAAAATTTCCAGAAGATATCCCAATGGGGATCCTGGAGGAAGGAAGAAATGGCAGTTTCCATTGTGTGGGTAGGAGTCAGTGACCTGCCAGAGGTGTTGCAAGAGGAAGTTTTTGCTCAGTAGTAGAGTAGGGTACTATCTGTTCCAACAGGTCATTAGCCAGCGTTGGCCAGAGACCAAGTGCACAGTTGCCCATAGCAGACACTGTTACCTAGTTCTAAGATTTTGTAGATGAATGAGAGGAGGAGAGAGTGGAAACCGGGCTAGTAGAGGGAAAATCTCATCCAAGGGAAAAAGAAGGAAAAAGGGTCAACCATAGCCAGTGAAGACCATGGTTGGTTGTTGCTCTGTTTCAAAGGGTACCAGGAAGTTGTGGGACACTCAACAGTCAATCTTCCCCGACCAAGAGAGACATTTATGCTGACCAATGAGGGGAACTCACTAATCCAGCCAGTGCTGCATGAGGGAGGGAACGATCTGGTTTTCAGAAAGTAAATCGCAGGCTGATTTGAAATGAAATAGGTTTTCAGCAGCAACAGTGACCGGGCTGGTGTTCCGTACCGTGGAGTGCCTATTCTAAAAGCCTATTCCCTGACCAACACACCAATGTTAGGATTATGCAGATTATGCAGATTATATGTTGGGTTCAAAAATCACACCATGCTATTGTTTCAAAGTGGGAGGTTTTATTAGGGGAAAGCGGAATCACAGAAAATGTCTCTGGGCAAGGAAAGAGAGAGAGAAAGAGAGAGAGAGAAAGAAGGAGAGTTGATTCCTCTTGTAAGGTGACTCAGCACATAAGCACGAGGTTGCAGGTGGTCCACAGGTTTCCTCACAGATGCCTGATGTACCATTTATCAGTTCCTTGGGGGATAGCTGTAGAGATGTTTGCTTAGAGATTCCAACAGCAGCACTAACTTGAAACCAACTATTCAAATATTAGATTGTAATGGGGGTATATTTCCCGTTTCAGCTACCACATGCATTACACACTCTGGTGGGGTAAAAAAAGCCTAAAAGCCAAAGACCAAGGAAGAAAAAGAAGAAATAAAATGGTTGAATGTTTTAAATTTTATTTTTAAAAATTAAAGGAACTTTTGTATGTAAAGAAGTTTTGAAAATAACAAGTAAAATATGTGTACCTCAACAGAATATTTTACTAATAAATACAAGGCCACTAATATTAGGGGTCTTTTGTGAAAGTATATCTGCAACCAAGGACCATGTATGGATATAAGCTAGAACCCCTGCTTGGATGTAGCCCATGGTAGCTCAGTATCCAACTGAGTATGGAACAGGGACTATTTCTGACATGAACTCAATGGCTGGCTCTTTGACCTCCTCCCCACAACCAAGGGAGGAGCAGCCCTGGTAGGCCACAGAGGAGGACTTTGCAGCCAAGCCTGAAGATACCTGATAAGCTAGGGGAAAATGCCTAGTGTAACAAAACAACAACACCAAAAAATAAATAAATAAATAAATAAATAAATAAATAAATAAATAAATAAA
>NW_026596445.1:4336979-4360494 GCF_907164565.1 Psammomys obesus | reverse complement strand
AAATAAATAAATAAATAAATAAATAAATAAATAAATAAATAAATAAATAAAAGATTTTATTTTGTGTACCATATAAAAAAAGAAACAAAGCATACTATTGAAAACAGAGTTTACTGAAAAGTTGAATGTTCCTGAGGGATAATAGTAGACAATGATAAAAATGAAGCATTGTATAAAGTATCCTCTAAGGAGATGAGAATGTACAAAGACCTTTGTGTATCTCACATCTCAAGGAGTAAGAGTGGACCAAATGAAAGAGATCACTGTGATGATTTACATTTAAGAAAATTTTATTCTAGTTCTTAATCCCCTAAAACAGATAGTTTTGAGGAGGAATGTTCTCTGTCCAATAATTGACATGTCCATCTGGATTGATTTGTATAAAACAAGACAATTCTCTACCCTTATTCTTTATTAAAACAAAAAACAAACAAACAACACCCTCTGCTATACAGAAATCCAGTAAGACTTAGGAATCCTTCAAATGTATTTACATATTTATGAACAAATGTCGTCTGAGCAGTTAATGTTATCATGCCTTTCCTATAATGATTATTCAGACAGATAAGTCATCCCTCTGACAATACTTAGAACCCTGCAGTGGAATCCTCGGTTCTATAAGCCTTTGATTATAAGAAAGAGGTCTAGCTCACATGTCCTCTACTTTTACTAGTGGTTATCTATGTAACAATGTAAGGAACTTAGAGTGTATGTATAAATAAAGAAAAAAAAATCTCATTTTTAGATAAGCAACATAGTGACACAGGAAAATGAGTACTAGAATGGGAAAGAGAATGTCTAGTGCACTTAAAAAACTTAATGTTTGCCTTTGATTTTCATGTTTCTCAATTATAACAGTATGGAAAGTTTTTATTTGTCTAATATCGGTTTTATATGTCTAACACATTTATGATTTTTAATTTTTTTAGCAAATGCTTAAAAAATTAAGATTCTTACTAAATATTAAATAATATAAATGTTTTAAAAATATCTGGTATTTTAAAATTGTGTACCTAGAAACAGTATTGCTCAAGAAGGGAGGCAAGCTAAGCTATTTTGCTATACCTTGGTTATTGTTGCATTTTATACTTGTCTTGTTGTATAATGCAGAAGATTGTTTAAATTTCAGGAGAGTTGAAAGCCTACTTTTTTTTCATAACATAGCCTTTACCCACAAGAGTCTTGTACTTTACTCACAGTAGGTAAACTTCTTGTTTCTGATTAGTTTGATTTTCCACCTTTTCCTTCCCTTTGCTACTGCTTCTTCATAACATATTATACCAAACAAGAAACAAAACAAAGAAAAATTAATTGGGTTTTCATGTTGGCTGCTAAAGATTTCATGTCTTATTAGAACGTACTCTTCTTTGCTGAAGAGTATGAAAGTCAATTATAAGCAAATAGGCATTCATCACTGTCCATATTTTCTTTACAAAAGTGAGAATATCAGATATAATATATATAAATTATAAGTCAGGAAACAATTTCAAAGTGGAATAAAGCTTTTTCCTTGGACATCAACAGTGTTTGGGATCAGGTAGAATTCTGACATAAATCTAGTAGCAAATTAGGTTTGAAAGCCTTTGATTTGCTGTACTTTAGACAGAATGAGGTCTTCCTCTGCATCTAATTCATTCAGTGTTTATACTTCTTGAGATGACATTCTTACAGAAAGCACGAAAATGTCATAATCAATAATAAAATATTAACAAGAAAGTAGACATTTTAAAATGAAAGATGAAAAATAACAGGAAGACATAAACCGGTAGAAATTCACACTCTGGATGACAGACTAAGAGTTTTCCTTGAGTAAAAAAACAATTCCTCTCCTTCAAACCCTGTATTTACTAATCATAAGTCCTTTTGCACATTAAACTCTTCCTAATGTACTTTAATGATGAAAACCATTTGAAAGAGTACTTGGCCAAGCTGTATTTTACTTTCACACTGGATGTAAAACAAAGTTGTGCCAATAATGTTTCAGAAACTAATAAGGGGAATATATTTAACTTTATGTAGCAGGAGATTCAAACCTTTTGACAATGCATCATGATGCCATTTTCGTCAAATGCATTGGACCTTCTTCATAGCTATCTTGGAGACGTGTGGTTCATAAGCACATGAACTAACACAACTGGGAGAATTATTGGTTTATAACAACTCAGAACTTTAATTAATTATAAGAGGCCTAATAATTGATTTCAAATGACCTTTTTTTTCTTTCTTTCTTTCTTTCTTTCTTGAGATTATAGTATAATAGTTAACTAAGGACTGTTGAGAGCTGGAGAAATAGGCTCTCCACAGGGAAAAGAAAAACAATTAGTGGTTATTCAGTTCAAATTACCAGTATATTGCTGAAAACCTGACAGCACCCTCAACTCTCACTTATTGGAAATTTGGAATAGCTTAGTCTTTGTTTAGACAAAATTTTTCTCTAATTACATTATAGTAATATTCTCATTGTGTAGAAACACAAAAGCCTGCCCTTGTACAATTTTATCACTTCTAACTTAAGAGAGTCCTGAAATACTGTTAAATACTGTTGTTACATTCATTAATAACTTAACAAACATTATGTTACTATATAGATTAGTTTGTTTTATTTTTTTTCAACTTGGCACAAGCTAGCGTCTTCTGGAAAAATGAAAATTCAACTGGGGGAGTGAGTACATCAGATTGCCTGTAGGCAAACCTGTGGAACATTTCTTCATTAATTATTAATGTGGGAAGTGTCACTCCTAGACATGTGGTCCTGGTTTGTTTAAGTAAACAATCTGAGCAAGCCAAAGGAAAAAGCCAGTAAGCAGCAAACAACGTATATGTTTGCCACAAGGTTCCGAATTCTGTCATTACCCTGAATTACCAAGAAGACTGGCTATTATTAGGAACATACAAGCCAAATAAACTTCTTATTGAGTTGTTGTTGGTCATGGTTTTATCACATCAATACACAGCAAACAAAGTTACTCTAATAATAATGTGCAATTTAGTTTTCTGCACTTAAAACATTAGAAATGCCAATAGACTACAAGAGATGGAAGAAACAATCTCAGGTATGGAAAATACAATGGAAGAAATCGATGTATCTGTCATAGAAAATGTTAAATCTAAAAAATTCATGACACAGAAAGTCCAAGAAATTCAAGACAACATAAAAAGACAAAACCAAAAATAATAGGAATAGAGGAAGAATAAGATTCCCTCCTCCAAGGCCCAGAAAATATTTTCAAAAAAAATCATAGAAGAAAATTTCCCTAACATAAAAGAGAGGCCTATAAGAATACAAGAGGCCTACACAACACCCAATAAATTAGACCAAAAAAGAAAATCCTCCTGCCACATAATAATCAAAACAGTAAGTATACAGAACAAAGAAAAAATACTAAAAGATGCAAGGGAAAAAGGCCCAGTAACAAATAATGGCAAAAGTACCAGAATCACACCTGACTTCTCAACAAGGACTATGAAAGCCAGAAGGGCCTGGACAGATATCATGCAGAACCTAAGAGAACACAGATGTCAGCACAGGCCACTATACCCAGCAAAATTCTCAGTCTTCATAGACAGAGAAAACACGATATTCAATGACGAAAACAACTTTCAACAATACCTACACAGAAATCCAGTGTTACAGAAGACACTAGAAGGAAAAATACTACCCAAGAAAACTAGCTACTTTCAAGAAAACAGAGGAAATAATTAACCTCACTACAGTAAAACAAAAAAACAACCAAGCCCACAAACTTATGACCAGAGACAACATCAATATCAAAGGATCAAACAGCCACTGGTCATTAATCTCTCTCAACATCAACAGACTCAACTGTCCAATAAAAATACACAGACTAACAGAATGGATACATAAACAAAACGTATCAATCTGTTGCTTACAAGAAACACACCTAAGTCACAAAGATGTACATTGCCTGAGGGTAAAGAGCTTGAAAAGGATTTTCCAAGCAAATAGACTGAAGAAGCAAGCAGGAGTAGCCATTCTAATATCTGATAAAACAGACTTTCAACCAAAATTAATCAAAAGAGATGGGGAAGGACACATCATACTCAGCAAGGGAAAATTCCACCAGGAAGACATCACAATCCTGAACATCTATGCCCCAAATAGAAGGGTACACACATGTGTAAAAGAAAGATTGATAAAACTTAAACCACACATAGATCCCCACACATTAATTGTGGAAGACTTCAACATCCCACTCTCAACAAAGGACAGGTCAACAAAATAGAAATTAAACAAAGAAACATTGTCTCTTACAGAGGTCCTGAATCAAATGGACCTAACAGACATTTACAGAACCTTACACCCAAACACAAAAAAAATATCTTCTTCTTATCACCTCACAAAATCTTCTCCAAAATAGACCATATGGTTGGACACAAAGCAAGCCTCAGCAGATACAAAAAGATTGAAATAATCCCTTGTATCCTATCTGATCACCATGGAATAAAGCTCAACAACAAGAGAAATAGCAAAAAGCCTACACACACATAGAAACTGAACAACATGCTACTAAATGACAGCTGGTCAGGAAAGAAATAAAGAAAGAAATTAAAGTCTTCTTAGAATTAAATGGAAATGAAGGCACAACATACCCAAACTTGTGGCACACAATGAAAGCAATGCTAAGAGGAAAGTTCATAGCACTAAGTGCCTTCAAGAAGAAATTCGAGACAGCTCATTCAAGCAACTTAATGGCTCACATAAAAATCTTAGAAAAAAAAGGAAGCAGACATACCAAAAGGAGTAGATGGCTGGAAATAATCAAACTCAGGGCTGAAATCAATGAAATAGAAACAAATAAAACAATTCAAAGAATCAATGAAACCAAGAGCTGGTTCTTTGAGAAAATCAACAAGAAAGACAAACTAAAAGGCAGAAAGACACCATCTAAATCACAAAATCAGAAATAAAAAGGGGGACATAACTACAGACACTGAGGAAATCCAAACAAATATTAGGATTTACTTCAGAAGTCTATATGCCAAGAAATTTGAAAATCTAAATGAAATGGACAATTTTCTTGACTGATTCCACTTACCAAAGCTGAAACAAGACTAGGTAAATAAATTAAATTGTCCTATATCCCATAGGAAAATAGAAGCAGTCATCAAAAGTCTCCCATCCAAAAAAACCCCAGGTCAAGATGGTTTCAGGGCAGAATTCTACCAAACCTTCAAAGAAGAGCTAACTCTACTTTTCTTCAAACTATTCTACAAAATAGATACAGAGGGAACACTTCCAAACTCATTTTATGAAGCCACAGTCACCTTGGTACCTAAACCTCACAAAGACACAACAAAGAAAGAGAATTTCAGGCCAATCTCCCTTATGAACATTGATGCAAAAATACTTAACTAAATAATTGCAAACCGAATCCAAGAACACATCAAAGATATTATCCACTATGACCAAGTAGGCTTCATCCCAGGTATGCGGGGGTGGTTCAGTATATGGAAATCCATCAATGTGATCCACCACATAAACAAACTGAAGGGGAAAAACTACATGATCATCTCCTTAGATGCTGAAAAGGCATTTGACAAAATCCAACATCCATTCCTGTTTAAAGTATTGGGGAGATCAGTGATACAAGGCACATATCTAAACTTAGTAAAGGCGATATACAGCAAGCCTATAGCCAACATCAAACTGAACAGAGAGAAAATTAAAGCAATCCCACTGAAATCATGGACAAGATAAGGCTGCTCACTCTCTCCTTATCTCTTCAACATAGTTTTGGAAGTCCTTCCTAGAGCAATAAGAGAGTTGAAGGAGATCAAGGGAATACAAATTGGAAAGGAAGAAGTCAAAGTATCACTATTTGCAGATGATGTAATACTATACCTGAGTGACCCCAAAAATTCTACTAGGGAATTTCTACAGCTGATAAACACCTTCAGCAAAATGGCCGGATGAAAAAACTTAACTCAAAAAAATCAGTAGCCTTCCTGTATACAAAACACAAAAGGGCTGAGAAAGAAATTAATGAAACAACACCTTTCACAATAGCCACAAATGACATAAAGTTCCTTGGTGTAACCCTAACCAAGCAAGTCAAAGACTTGTATGAAAAAAATTTCAAGTCTCTGAAGAAAGAATTAGAAGATATCAGAAGATGATAGGATGTCCCATGCTCATGGCTTGGCAGGATTAACAGTAAAAATGGCCATCTTACCAAAAGCAATCTACAGACTCAATTAAATTCCCATCAATTTGCCAACACAATTCTTTACAGAACTTGAAAGAACAATTCTCAAGTTCATATGTAATAACAAAGAACCCAAAATTGCTAAAACAATCCTCTAAAATAGAAGATCTTCTGCAGGTATCTCCATCCCTGATCTTCAGCTGTGCTATAGAGCAACAGTAATAAAAACTGCATTCTACTGGCCTAGAAACAGAATAGTGGATCAATGGAACCGAACAGAAGACCAAGAAATAAACCCACACACTTATGGACACCTGAACTTTGACAAAGATGCCAAAAGCATACAATGGAAAAAAGATAGCATCGTCAACAAATGGTGCCCGTCTAACTGGATATCTACATGTAGAAAACTACAAATAGATCCATACTTATAACCCTGCACAAAGCTAAAGTCCAAATGGATCAAAGACTTCAACATAAAACTAGACACTTTAAATTGGTTAGAAGAAAAAGTGGGGAAGACCCTAGAACTTATTGGCACAGGAGAAAACTCCCTGAAAAGAACACCAACAGCACAGGCTCTAAGAGCAACAATCAATAAATGGGACCTCATGAAACTGAAAAGCTTCTGTAAAGCAAAGGACACCATCATCAAAACAAAACGACAGTCTACAGATTGGGAAAGAATCATCACCAAATCTCTATCTGACAGAGGGCTAATATACAGTATATATAAAGAACTAAAGAAGCTGAAAAGCAGCAAACCTAGTAATCCACTTAAAAATGGGGAAAAGAGCTAAACAGAGAACTCTCTGTAAAGGAGTATCGAATGGCAGAGAAACACTTAAAGAAATGCTCAATGTCATTAGCCATTAGGGAAATGCAAATCAAAACAATCCTGAGATTTCACCTTACACCCATCAGAGTGGCCAAGATGAAAAACTCAAGTGACAACACATGCTGGAGAGGCTGGTGGGAATGTAAACTTGTACAACCACTCTGGAAAGCAATCTGGCGCTTTCTCAGACAACTAGGAATAGCGCTTCCTCAAGATCCAGCCATAGCACTACTGGACATATATCCAAAGGAGGCTCAAATACACAATAAGGACATTTGCTCAACCTTTTTGGTAGAAGCTTTATTTGTAATACCCGGAAGCTAGAAACAACCCAGAAGCCCCTCCACTAAAGAATGGATACAGAAATTGTGGTATATCTACACAATGGAATACTATTCAGCACTAAAAACAAGAAAATCTTTTAATCTGCAGGTAAATAGTGGGAAGCGGAAAGAATCATCCTGAGTGAGCTATACCAGGAGCAGAAAGACACAGGGTATATACTCACTCATATAGACATAATATAGGATAAACCTACTAAAATCTGTACACCTAAAGAAACTATTCAGGAGGGAGGACTCTGGCTAAAATGCTCAATCCCCATCCTGAAAGGCAAAGAGGATGGACATCAGAAGAAGATGAAAACAGGAAATAAGCTAGCAACCTGCCACAAAGGGCCTCTGAAAGGCTCTGCCCTGCAGATTATCAAAGCAGATGCTGAGACTTATGGCCTACTGTTGGGCAGAGTGCATGGACTCTTATGAAAGAAGTGGGAAATAGTAAGATCTGGAGAGGACAGGAACTCCACAAGGAGAGCAACAGAATCAGAAAATTTGAACACAGGGGTCTTCCCAGAGACTCATACTCCAACCAAGTACCATGCATGGAGATATCCTAGAACCCCTGCACAGATGTAGCCCATGGCAGTTCAGTGTCCAAGTGGGTTCCATAGTAATGGGAAGAAGGCCTGCCTCTGACATAAACTGATTGGCCTGCTCTTTGATCACCTCCACCTGAGGGGGGAGCAGCCTTACCAGACCACAGAAGATGACATTGCAGCCACTCCTGATGAGATTTGATAGGCTAGGATCAGAAGGAAGGAAAGGAGGACCTCCCTTATCAATGGACTTGGGAAGGGGCATAAGTGAAGAAGGTGAAGAGGGTGGGATTAGTAGGAGAGGAGGAAGGGGAATATGGGGTGATACAAAGTGAATAAAGTATGATTAATAAAAATTAAAATAAAATAATAAAATAAATAATAGAATTGGGGTAAATGAAGAAATATAAGACTCATTTTAATTATGTAAGAAAAAATTATATATACATACATATATGTATGTATATAACTAATTTATAAATTAGCTGTTAAAATCAAGGTTACTGTGGTGGCAGGGGATGGGTTGGGTAAGGGCAGCCCTAGCCATATCAAGGTCCTGAAGAGGAGATACATAATTGATGAGGAAGTAGCAAGCAGTCAGGCACCACAGGGTTGAGTGGAGTTTTATCTCCTGACTGACTGGCAGTCAGAGTTCTCCTTTGTTTACACAAAAATTATTAGGCAAGGATACCTGCATGGGGTTCCAAAACATAGATCATATCATCTTGTCCCTGGACATTGTTCTTTTATAATAATTTTCCTCATCAACCTCATAACTCAACTTTTAACAGTCTATACTTTCAAAGACATATTTTGCATAAGCATTAAAGCCTGTTTTCAGGCTGTTAATTCTTGTGGTTTCAAGGGAACAGAAAGAAAAATCTCCAAGGCAGTTTGGGTATATTTTCATGTCACAAACAGTGAAGTATCAACTTTAGTTGATTAGTCACAGGGCTAATTGCCATTAAGCCTAAAAAAATGTCTTCATGCCGAAGCTGCTGCAGTTATTAATAAATTTATATTATAATACAATGCTTATATTTTATATATTTGTAGAATTTATATGTCTAATCTTGGTATTCTTTTGTTTCTTGGTTATATTATTCCACAGTGGCCCTGAATGAGCTAACTTTTCTAAGAAAAGGGAAATCCTAACAAATTATTATCTTTATTTTTTACTAAATACAATTTATTTCCATTTTTCCCAGCTATAGCCCCCTCCTTTATTCCCTCCCAATCTGCCCTATCTCCCTTATCTCCTCCCATGCCCCTCTCCAAGTCCACTAATAGGGGAATTTCTCTTCCCCTTCCATCCAACCCTGGGTAATCAGGTCTCATCAGGACTGGCTGCATTATCTTCCTCTGTGGCCTGGTAAGGCTGCTCCCTCTTAGGAGTGGGTGATCAAAGAGCTAGGCACTGAGTTCAAGTCAGATATTCCCTGTTCCTTTACTAGGGAACCCACTTGGAGACTGAGCTGCCATGGGCTATATCTACGCAGAGGTTCTAGTTTATCTCCATGCATGGTCCTGGGTTGGAGTATCAGTCTCAGAAAAAACCCTTGCGCCCTGATATTTTGGTTTTGTTGCTCCCCTTGTGGAGCTCCTGACCAGACCACATCTTTCTATTTCCTCCTTCTTTAATATGATTCCCTACACTCTGCCCAAAGTTTGGCTTATGAGCTTCAGCTTCTGGTGGGGAGAGTCTTTCAGAGGACCCTTTGTGGTAGGTTCCTGTCTTATTCCCTGTTTACTCCCTCCTCTGATATCTGTCTAGTTTGCCTTTCTGAGTGAGGGTTGATCATCTTACCCAGGGTCCAGCTTCTTGCTTAGCTTCTTTAGGTGTAGAAATTTTAATATGTTTATAGTATATTATGTCTGACATCCACTTATAAGTTTTTATAGACCATGTGTTTCTTTCTGCTCCTGGGATACCTCACTCAGAAGGTATTTTCTAGTTCCTACTATTTGCCTGCAAATTTCATGGTTTCCTTATTTTATTTTTAACTGCTGAATAGTATTCCATTGTGTACAGGCACCACAATTTCAGTATCTTTTCCTGTGTTGAGAGACATCTGGGTTGTTTCCAGAATCTGGCTATTACAAATAAAGCTGCTATGAATATGGGTGAGCAAATGTTCTTGTAGTGTACTTGAACATATTTTGGATATATGCCTAGGAATGGTATACCTGGATCTTGAGGAAGCGTTATTCCTAGTTGTCTCAGAAAGTGTCAGATTAATTTCCAAAGTGGTTGTAGAAATTTACATTCGCACCAGCAATGGAAGAGGTTATACCCCTTTCTCCGCATCCTCTCCAGCGTGTATTATCACTTGATTTTTTGATTTTAGCCATTATGATGGGTGTAAGGTGAAATCTCAGGGTTCTTTTGATTTGCATTTTCCTGATGACTAAGGACGTTGAACATTTCTTTAAGTTTTTTTTTTCTGTCATTTGATATTCTTCTATTGAGAAATCTCTGTTTAACTCTGTACCCCATTTTTTAATTGGATTACTTAATTTGTTGCTGTTTAACTTCTTCAGTTCTTTACATATTCTGGATATTAGCCTTCTGCCGTATAGAGGGTTGGTCAAGATACTTTCCCAGTCTATAGGCTGTTGTTTTGGTATAATGACAGTGTCCTTTGCTTTCCAGAAGCTTTTCAGTTTCTTGAGGTCCCATTTATTGATTGTTGATCTTAGCGCGTGTGCTATTGGTATTCTTCTGTTCAGGAAGTTGCCTCCTGTGCCAATGAGTTCAAAACGTACCCAGTTTTTTGTTTTTTTGTTTTTTTGCACCAGATATAGTGTGCCTGGTTTTATGTTGAGGTCTTTGATCCACTTTGACTTTAGTTTTGAGAAGGGTGAGAAATATAATCTATTTACATTTTTCTACATGTAGACATCCAGTTAGTCCAGCACCATTTGTTGAAGATGCTATCCTTTTTTTTTTTTTTTCCCATTGTGTGGTTTTAGCTTCCTCGTCAAAATCAAGTATCCGTAGGTGTGTGGGTTTATTTCTGGGTCTTCTATCTGTTTTCCTAGATCCATCATTATGTTTCTATGCCAATACCATGCAGTTTTTATTACTATTGCTCTGTAGTACAAATTGAGATCAGGGATGGAGATGCCTCCAGATGATTTGTTGTTGTATAAGTTTCTTCTAGATATTCTGTGTTGTTGTTTTGTTTTGGTTTGGTTTTTTTTTTTTAATATGAAGCTAAGAATTGTTCTTTCAAGTATGTAAAGAATTGTTCTGATATTTTGATATTAATTGCATTGAATCTAAAGATTGCATTTGGCAGGATGGGCATTTTCATAATGTTAATCCTAGCAATCCACGTGCATGGGAGATCTTTCCAACTTCTGATATCTTCATCAATTTCTTTCTTCAGAGACTTGATTTTTTCTTTTCCATACAAGTCTTTCACTTGCTTGGTTAGAGTCACACCAAGGTATTTTATGGTATTTGTCGCTATTGTGTATGGTGTACTTTCCCTAATTTCTTTCTCTGCCCTTTTGTCTTTCATATGCAGAAGGGCCACTGATTTTTTTTTTTTTTTAGTTAATTTTGTATCCTGCCACTTTACTGAGAGTGTTTACCAGATGATGGAGTTCTCTGGTTGAATTTGTGGGGTCGTTCATCTCCACTATCCTATCACTTGCAAATAGTGATACTTTGACTTCTTCCTTTACGATTTGTTTCCCCTTGATCTCCTTTAGTTATCTTATTGCAGTAGCTAGGACTTCAAGTACTATGTTGAAGAGATATGGAAAGAGAGGGCAGCCTTGCCTTGTCCCTGATTTCACTTGCACTGTTTCTCTCTGTTTAGTTTGATGTTGGCTATAGGCATGCTGTATATTGTCTTTACTGTGTTTAGGAACATGCCTTGTGTCCCTATTCTCTCCAAGACTTTAAATATGAATGGGTGTTGGATATTGTCAAATGCTTTTTCGGCATCTAAGGAGATGATCATTTGGTTTTTCTCCTTCAGTTTTTTTATGAGAAAGATTCCATTGATGGATTTCTACATATTGGACAACCTCTTCATGCCAGGGATGAAGCCTATTTGGTCATATTTGATGATATCATTAATGTGTTCTTGGATTTTGTATGCAAATATTTTGTTGAATATTTTTTCATCAATGTTCATCGTACAGATAGGGCTGAAATTCTATTTTATTTCGTTGGGTCTTTATGTGGTTTAGATATCAAGGTGACTGTGGATTCATAGAATGAGTTTGGTAATATTCCTTCTCTTTCTATTTTGTGGAACAGTTTGAAGAGAACTCGAGTTAGCTCTGCTTTGAAGGTCTGGTAAAAATCTGCTTTGAAACCATCTGGCCCTGGGCTTTTTATGGAAGGGAGACTTTTGATGACACCTTTTATTTCCGTCGGGGATATAGGACAATTTAATCTATTTATCTGATCTTGATTTAATTTTGGTAAATGGAATTTATCCAGAAAATTTTCCATATCATTTAGACTTTCAAATTTGGTTGCATATAGGCTTTTGTAGTAAGACTTAATGATTGCTTTGATTTCCCCAGGGTCTGTTTTTATGTCCCCCTTTTGCTGGTTTGGGTAATTTTTCTCTGCCCTTTCATTAGTTTGGCAAAGAGTTTGTCTATCTTGATGATTTTCTCAAAGAACCAGCTCTTGGTCTCATTGATTTTTTGAATTGTTTTCTTTATTTCTAATTCAATGATTTCAGCTATGAGTTTGATTATTTCCAATTTCCTGTTCCTCTTGGGTATGTCTGATTCTTTTTTTTTTCTAGGGCTTTTTTTAAGTGTGTCATTAACTTGTTTGTATGAGATATTTCAAACCTCTTTCTGGAGTCACTTATTGCTATGAAATTTACTCTTAGCCCTGATTTTACTGTATCCCATATGTTTGGGTAACTTGTGCCTTAATTTTCACTGAATTTTAGAAGTCTATAATTTCATTTTTAATTTCTTCTCTGATCATGCTCTCATTGAGTTGAGAATTGTTTCGTTATCTAGTATATGTAGACTTTTTCTGATTTCTGTTGTTGTGGTGGTTTGCTTTAGGTCATGGTAGTCTAATAGGATACAAGGGATTAATTTGATTCCCTACTATATGGTCAATTTTTGTAGACGTTTCCATGAGGTTCTGAAAAGAAGTATACCCTTTTTAGTTTGGGTGAAAGATTCTGTAGACATCTATTAGGTCCATTTGATTTAGGATCTCTGCAACTCATTATTTCCCTATTTAGCTTCTGTCTGGATGATCTGTCCCTTGGTGAGACTGCAGTGTTGAAGTCTCCTCCTATTAAAGTTTTGGGATCAATGTGTGATTTTTTGCTTTAATAACATTTCATTTACAAATGCAGATGCTCTTGTATTTGGGGCATATATGTTCAGGATTGTGATGTCTTCCTGGTGGATTTTTTCTTTGATGAGAATGAAGTTCCCTCATCATTTTTATTGCTAAATTTTGGTTGAAAGTCCATTTTTTTAGATATTAAGATAGCTATCCAGGCTTGTTTTCTGGGTCCATTTGATTGGAAAACTTTTTTCTAGCCCTTTATGCTGAGGTCCTATTTATCTTTGTTGCAGAGGTGTATTTCCTGATGCAGCAGAATTTTGGATCCTCTTTCTGCAACCATTCTGTTAGTTTGTGTCTTTTTATTGGAGAGTTTAGTCAATTGATGTAGGTAGATAATAGTGACCAATGAATATTATTTTCTTTTATTGTGGAGTTGGTGGTATTACTATGTTTCAATGCTTGGTTTCTTTTATTTTATTTTGTTGTTGTTGTGAAGTTATCTATACTTTGTGTTTTCTTGTGTGTAGTTGTTTTTGTTGGATTGGAATTTTTGTTCAAGCATCTTCTGTAGGGCTGGTTTGCTGTGTAGGTCTTGTTTAAGTTTAGTTTTGGCACAGAATATTTTGTTTTCAATATCTATGTTTATGGAAAGCTTTTTTGGGTATAGTAGTCTGGGTTAGCATCTGTGGTCCCTTAGAATCTGTATGACATCTGCTCAGGCCCTTTGGGCTTTCATTTTCTCTGTTGAGAAATCTGGTGTGATTCTAATAGATCTTCGTTTGTATGTCACTTGGCCTTTTTCCATTGCGGCTTTTAATATATATATATATATTTTTTGTTCTGTAGGTTTTGTGTTTTGACTATGATGTGATGTGAGTTGCTTTTTTTCTGGTCTAGTCTATTTGGTGTTCTGTAGGCCCATGTATGTTTATGAACATCTCTTTAAGTTGTAAAATTTTTCTTCTATGATTTTCTTGAAAATATTTTCTGGACCTTGGAGTCTGCAATCTTCTCTTTCATCTATTCTTCTTATTCTCAAATTTAATCTTTTCATGGTGTCCTTGAATTTTTGGATGTTTTGTGTCAGGACCTTTTTAGAAGTTTTTTGTTTGTTTGTTTTGTTTTTCTTTTTCTTTTTTTGAGAATTGTATTGACTTCTTTCACTGTGTCTTCATCCTCAGAGATTATCTTCCATCTCTTGTATTCATTGGGTGATGCTTACCTTTATGCTTCTTGATATTTTCTCAAAGTCACCAGGCCAGGGTTTTCTTTTTTTGTTTACTTTATTGATTCTATTTTATTTTCATGTCTTGCACCATTTCCTTTATCTGTATGAATGTGGATTCCTGTCTTGCCATGATTGCCTCTATTTTTTTTGCTTTTGTTTCCTCTCTATATGCCACTACTTGTGTCTCTACTTTTGTCTATATTTGTTTGGCTTCATTTGCTTGTATTTCTTTTTTTTTTCAAGCTTTCTCTCTTTTCTTTTTTTTTATTTTATTTTTTTCTTATCAGTTACATTTTATTAACTCTGTATCCCAGCCATGTCCTGATCCCTCATTCCCTCCCAGTCCCTCCCTCTCTACCTCATCTCCACTGTGCCCCTTGCCAAGTCCACTGATAGGAGGGACCTCCTTCCCATTCATCCGATCCTGTTTTATCAGGTATCTTCAGGACTGGCTGCAAAGCTCTCCTCTGTGGCCTAACAGGACTGCTCCTCCCTTGGAGGGTGGGGAGGCCAAAGAGCCAGTCATTGAGTTCCTGTTAGAAATAGTCCTTGTTCCCCTCACTATGGGAAACCAATTGGTTACTGAGCTACCACAGGCTACATCTGAGCAGAGGATCTAGGTTACATTCATACATGGTCCTTGGTTGCATGTCAGTCTCAGAAAAGACCCTGTGCCCAGATATGTTTGGTCCTTGTGGAGCTCCTATCCTTTCCTCATCATACTAACTCCCCTTCTTTCTTATGATTCCCTGTACTCTGCCAAAGGTTTGGTCATGAGTCTTTGCTTTGAAAACACTGCTAGTTAGAGTTTTTCAAATGTGCTCAGTAGACTCCTGTCAATGTTTAATGCGCATCCCATCTGTCTTTCAAAACGAGGATTGATAATCTTACCCCATGTCCGCTCTCTTGATTATCTTTTTTAGGTGTATAGATTTCATTATGTTTATCATATTTTATAGGTCTATATAAGTGAGTATATACTGTGTTTGTCTTTCTCCTTCTGGGATATTTCACTCAGGATGATCTTTTCTAGGTCCCACCATTTGCCTGCAAATTTCATGATTTCCTCCTTTTTGATTGCTGAGTAGTATTCCATTGTGTAAAAATACCACAATTTCTGTACTCATTCCTCCGTTGATGGACATCTGGGTTGTTTCCAGGTTCTGGCTATTACAAATAGAGCTGCTATAAACATGGTTGAGCAAATATCTCTTTTGTGTACTTGAGCAAACTTTGGGTATATACCTAGCAGTGGTATAGCTGGGTCTTGAGGAAGCACTATTCCTAATTGTCTTAGAAAGTGCCAGATAGATTTCCAGAGTGGTTATACCAGTTTACATTCCCATCAGCAGTGGAGGAGGGTTCCGCTTTCTCCACAACCTCTCCAGCATGTGTTGTCCCTTGAGTTTTTCATTTTGTCCATTCTGATGGGTGTAAGGTGATATCTCAGGGTCGTTTTGATTTGCATTTCCCTGATGGCTAATGAGGATGAGCATTTCTTTAAGTGTTTCTCTGCCATTCGATATTCCTCTGTCAAGAATTCTCTGTTTACCTCTGTTCTCCATTTTTTAAAGTGGATTACTTGGTTTGCTGCTTTTCAGCTTCTTTAGTTCTTTGTATATACTCAATATTAATCCTCTGTCAGATAAAGGGTTAGCGAAGATTCTTTCCCAATCTGTAGGCAGGCGTTTTGTTTTGATGACAGTGTCCTTTGCTTTACAGAAGCTTTTCAGTTTCATGAGGTCCCATTTATTGATTGTTGCTCTTAGAGCCTGTGCTGTTGGTGTTCTGTTCAGGAAGTTGTCTCCTGTGCCAATGAGTTCTAGGCTGTTCCCCACTTTTTCTTCTAACAGATTTAGAGTATCTGGTTTTATGTTGAGGTCTTTGATCCACTTGGACTTTAGTTTTGTGCAGGGTGATGAATATAGATCTATTTTCATTTTTCTGCATGTGGACATCCAATTGGACCAGCACCATTTTTTGAAGATGCTGTCTTTTTTCCATTGAATGGATTTGGTTTCTTTGTCAAATATTGAGTATTCATAGGTGTGTGGGTTTATTTCTGGGTCTTCTATGCGGTTCCACTGATCCTCCTTTCAGTTTCTATGCCAATACCATGCAGTTTTTATTACTGTTGCCCTGTAGTACAGCTTGAGATTGGGAATGGAGATACCTCCAGATGATCTGTTGTTGTACAGGATTGTTTTGGAGATTCTGGGTTTTTTGTTTCTCCATATGAAGCTGAGAATCTTTTTTTCAAGGTCTGTAAAGAATTGAGTTGGTATTTTGATGGGTATTGCATTGAATCTGTAGATTGCTTTTGGCAGGATGGCCATTTTCACAATGTTAATCCTACCAATCCGTGAGCACGGGAGATCTTTCCATGTTCTGAGATCTTCTTCAATTTCTTTCTTCAGAGACTTGAAGTTTTTCTCAAACAGGTCTTTCACTTGCTTGGTTAGTGTCACCCCAAGGTACTTTATGTGGTTAGTGGCTATTGTGAAGGGTGTTGTTTCCCTAATTTCTTTCTCTCATTTGCCTGTATTTCTTTCAGGGCTTTGTTCGTTTCCTCTCTGTATTCCTCTACTTGTGCCTCTACAAGTGCCTCTATTTGTTTTGCTGTAATTTCCTGAATTTCTTTGAAATATTTGTTTGTTTCCTGTTTATATGTACCTTTCATAACTGGATAAGCAGAGATTTGTGATCATTTTCTTGTATTTCCAATGAATTAGCATATCTATTAATTTTGGTGGTGGCTGGTGAAATCATGATGTCTTCATTTTTGTTGGATGTGTTCTTAAGCCGACCTCAGATATTTGCTTATCTGTAACCTTTGTTGTTTGTTCCTGGAGTCTGTACTTCAGACTGGGTCTGTCTGTCTTTTGGTGTCTGACATATTCCTCAGGAAGATGAGAGAGGTCCACTGATTTTAGAGTTGATGTTGGTGTTTCATCTGTAGATAAGCGAGGAAGGTCACAGGTGTGTGCGTGGAACTGAGCCTTGAAGGATACGTTGATATAGCATGTAGATGCATGGAGCGGTGGAGCTTAAGCACATGATGCGGTGCAAATGCTGGTGCTGTTCTTGGGTGCAATGCTCATGCTCATGTGCAAGTGCTCTAGATGCCTCAGTGCCCTGCAAGCTTGTCATACTGTCTTCCTGTTACTCTGATCTGTCTGTGCTCCAGGAATTGTTTGCCTGGACTCAACTAATAGACCCACAAAACAGGTGCTTCAACATTGAGGACACTGTCCAAAGGAACCCTATGTTGCCCAAAGTGTGGATGTGGGTTTAAGGGATAAGATATCTGGCTGCTAGCATAGAAGGACACTGGATCTGGAGCTCTGCATGCTTACTCTCGAAGGCCCACTCACTTGACAGCAGGCCTAATTGGAAAGCAGAGGAGTTCCCCCTGTTTTCTACTATAGGCTTTCTGCCCATATGGCAAGTGAAATGTAGAAGATTCTTTTATCATTTATCTACACAATTTTTTGTTCATCAGTAGTAGGAAGAATCTTTTAATATGATCTGCTGTCAACTTCTCTAATCCACTGAATCTTGTTTACCTTTTAAGTTTACTCTTTTTCTGATTATCTTGCTCCTAAGCAACTGCAGGGGAAGATATTCTAAGAGTATCTTGAAGTCTGAGCCTCATAAGGAGGTCTCTTGCAACCTCATGTGATTCAGTAAGCCATCAAGTAGGGCCAGATAAGAATATTTTCCTAATAGTGCAACCAGCCCTTATGAGAGTTGATAGGCTAGGGTCAAATAGAAATGGATGAGGACCTCCATAATCAGTTTTCTAGGGGAGAGTTCTAGGGGCAAAAGAAGGAGGGAGGATGAAATTGGGAGGAGACAAGAGAGGGGGTCACAGCCAGGATACAAACTGAATAAACTGGAATAAATAGTAATGATAAAAAGTTTTTAAAAAAGTCTTCTTAAATGCACAAAGGGTATTATGGTCAGGATTTTCCTGGGAAAACATAGAAGCAGTACTCTAAGGAGTAGACATAAATGATTCATAAGAAAATTTCCATCAATCCAATATACCCAGGTTGTACAAATAATAAAAGACTGTCAAGCATGCAACATGTGGAGATCAAGGCCAAAAAAAAATTAGAGAACACAAGACAGTGATGCATCATTTGGCTTAGTTTTGCTGTATATTTGTCAAGCAGCTGTGCTGGCTTTATGACTTTTGCTGTTCCCCTTACCTAATATTTAGTGACAATTATGTCATGGATATTTAGAAATCATATTGTTATTATTATTACCATTTCAATACACATAATGAAAAATTAAGAGGGGTACTGTTTTATTTATATTTCATACATAAGTAAATATATGAAATGATGAAAACGTTATCAGTTGGCTTTGAGATGATTTATGTGTAAACTACAGTGGTTGGTGAGATATTAAGATATTTTCTCAAATTTAATTCTTCATATTTATTCCATGAATGAAATGAATACTGCAGGAAGTTGAAAAAGCCTTTCACATGGATGATTCCTTTATTGTTTGTCCAATGTAGAGGGGTTGACCTTGAAACTATAACACAATAACAGCAACCATGGCTAATATATATATATATATATATATATATATAATATTTATACATGGTATATACACACATATGTATGAACAATAAAAATATAAATAACCTAAATAATATAAAAGTTAGGATACCAACTTAATTGTGGCAGATATGGAAAGGGCTTGAGGGAAGTTATCAAAGAGGGGCAAGACAAAAGAAAAGGAATAGCAGAGAGTGATATAATTTTATTTCAATTAAAATATTAATACAAAATTTATTAATTAATGAAAGTTAGCACTTTATGTGGTGAACTAATAAGGAAGATTGTTCTTCCTAAATTTGGTGGCCCTTGTTTAATCATTTTAAAGTCTGAATAGAACAAAAAGTTGAACTTATACTACATAAGGGAAAATTCTACTGCCTCATGGTATTTATCCTGGAATATATTTTCAATTGTGCAACCAAATTTGACTTCAGCTGGAATATGGTATCTGAAATTTTGTCATTTCTCTGTTTCTACGTTCATACATTCTAATTTTTACTATCTTATTATCTATATTTTATCTATCCATGATAGTATCTTCAATATGGATATACATATATATATATATATATTATAAATATATAATATCCAAAAATGTATCAATTACCTTGGAGAACTATCATACACTTTATATCACACAGTGAATAAAGAAGAGGGCTAAACAACATCAAATTAAATGGAGAGAAACTGAAATCAATCTCACTGAAATCAGTGAAAAGGCAAGGCTGCCCACTCTCTCCCAATCTCTTCAACATAGTTGTTGAAGTTTTAGCTAGAGCAATAAGACAACTAAAGGAGATCAAGGGGATACAAATCGGAAAGGAAGAAGTGAAAATATCACTATTCACAGATGATATGAAAGACCCCCAAAATTCTACCAGATAACTCCTTCATCAGATAAACACTTTCAGTAAAGTGGCTGGATGCTAAATTAACTAAAAAAAAAAAAAAATTCCTGTAGCCCTCCTGTATACAAAAGATGAACAGGCTGAGAAAGAAATTAGGGAACCATTACCCTTCACAATAGCCACAAATGACATAATGTACCTGAAGATACCAATACTCAAACCAAGGACCTAGACCCCCGTGTTCAAAGGAAAACTATTGATTGCTAAGTTTCCAAGTGGGTTCCTTAGAAAGGCGTGCAGGGGCTGTTTCTGATATCAACTTGGTGGTCAGCTCTTTGATCACATCTCTTGGGTGGCTCAGTGTTGCCAGGCCACAGAGGAAGATGCCAGCTTTGATGGTACTTGATAGGCTATGGTCAGATAGAAGGGGAGGAGGTCACCCCTTCAGGTGACTAGGAAAAAAGCATAGTGGGAAAAGAGGGAGTAAGGCTGGGACTGGGAGGATATAAGGGAGGAGACTACAGCAAGGATACAAAGTGAATAAATTGCAGTAAATAAATAAATAAGTGAATAAATAAATAAATAAATTTAAAAAGTAGAAAGGGAAGCTTGCTTCAAACATGCAGTAGCTAGCATATGAATATCTGTGACTAAACTTTTTAATAACACATTTAACTGGATCGTAGAAAAAAAAGAAGAGCACCAAGCTATACATTTAAGTTTCACGTTCTTGGACCTTCTATTATATTATTTTGAAAATATTCAAAATAATTTTATTTCAGCATTAATTTACATACTTGAAGATTCTTATGGTGATCATTTTATACATCTATCATTCTTTCAAATGACCATATGTGGGAATCTGATTTTTTTTCTGTTTTCTCAGAAGACTGTGGTCCCCTCTTACCCAGAAAAGACGTGCTGCAAAATTTTACACAGATTATATAAAACAATAAATAATATAAAATCATATACATTGTATTTTGTTTTATTCAGACATTCTTATTAAAAAGTTTAATTTGCTGTATCCCGCTCCCTCATTCCCTCCCCAACCCCACACTCCCTCCCTGGTCTCCTCCCTGCCCCTTTCCAAGTCCCCTGATAGGGGAGGACCTCCTCCCCTTTCATCTGACCCTGTTTTATCAGGTATCTTCAGGGCTGGCTGCAAAGTCCTCCTCTGTGGCCTAACAGACTGCTCCTCCCCTGGGGTGGGGGTCAAACAGCCTGCCCTTGAGATCCTATTAGAAATAGTCCGTGTTCCCCTTACTTTGGAAAACTACTTGGTTACTGAGCTACCACAGGCCACATCCGAGCAGAAGTTCTAGGGATACAGCTGGGACACAGAGTTAACAAAATGTAACTAAAAAGAAAAATAAAAAAAATAAAAAAAAAAAGAGATCATAAAAAAAAAGAATTGAAAGATAATGCCGAAGGCAACTATTTAAAACTAGCTATAAAATACTAATATTTAAACTCATTCATTGTAAAAGCAAATTCAAAATATAATCAATCACTTTTGCTCTTAGCAAGCTGGCAAATGACAATATTTGAAAGCAAAATTGCTAATGATATTGGCAAAAGAGTATAAGTGATTTTATATACTATTAATATAATTATTTAAATGTACTTAAAAATGAAAAAACTTAAAAATTAAAAATCTGATCTACCAAAAAAAAAAAAGTTTAATTTGCAAATTAACTAGACACACAGTATGAATTTAATAGCATTGACTAATAAAATTAACATATTATGGCATGTTGAATAAAGATAGGATGAATACAATTTTTTTTTTCTTTCAAGATGTTATGCCAGATTTCTGTTAACTTTCCTGTTTTATGATGCAAGATGATACAAAGCCATGGTTGGCAATAAGTGACTGCAACTGTTTTAAGCAAAACACAGCTTTAAAAAAAGAGTAATTTTCCTTTTTTTTTTTTTCTATGAACACACCTATATATGTGTACTTTCATACTGCATCTTGGTACCTGTTATAGAGTGAACCACACCATTCATATTCTAAAGTTCTCAGTCACAGTTTGTAATAATTTAAAGTTCAAGACTTTGAAGAAGATATTTGAGAATATACACTAAGTCAGAAGCAAAGAATCCTATTTCAGAATGATGACCTAAGGAAACCACATCAGAAAACTTTTTACTCAATAGATATATACAAAAAAAGAACATGTAAAGAGCCATTATGTTAGCTGTCTGCAAAATGCAAAGAATAGAGCGTCAGAGACTAACTCTGTGTCTAGAATGGAGTCCAATACCTGCTAATAGAACAGTCAAGAGGCTCAGCAGAGAGGATGGGGAATTCCAATCTAGAGCGATACTGTAAGACTTAATCTCAAAAATAAGTGCATAAAACTTTCACAGATATCTATACCACACTCAAAAAGAATTAAAATAGTTTTATCTTATTTATATTGTAAAATATTTGTCCACAAAATTAACATTTTGACCATTTACATTGTTAGACACATATTTTCAAAAATCCATAAAACAAGTGACATAATCTCTGATAGTCATGAAAAATATATACCCTCTGTATTGAAAAATGCTATAAAAACTAAAAATATTGCATAAAACATTAGAAAGCAGTGCTGCTGGAGAGATGGCTAGTTTGTTAAGAGCGTTGGTTACTCTTGCAGAAGATCCTGGTTCTATTTCCAGTACCCATGTGGTTACTCACAATTGTCTGTAATTTTAGTTTCAGAGGATTTGACTTCTTCTTCTGGTCTATTTGGACACTAAACTGATATGTTGCACAGAAACATATGCAGGCAAAACACCCATATACAAAATATAAAAATAAATAAACCTTAAAAAATAAAATTGCAAACAATGCTTAAAATCTTAAATAGTGCAAACCTAGCAGTAAAAAGAGGAAAAAAAAATGAAAAGAAAAAAATCAGTGTGTGAAAAACAATTCTACAGGTTGTGAAGGTGAAGAGCTCCAATGAAATGGAGTCAATATTATGATTCTATATTAAGAGTGGTCTCCATTGGTTAAAATACCTTGCAGAAATGGGATACTAAATGAATTATGAATTATAACATAACAACATTATGTTAGGCAATTTGTGTTTGGCCTAATATTATTGTTATTACTTGATAAGCATTTTGAATGCTTGTTAGGGAAGTGTTGGTCTTAAGTCTGATGAAAATGTACTAGTAGCATCTAGAGAGAATAAGCAAGATATAAGATAGTATTGAAACATTAAAAGATTTCTCCACTTTTCTGGAGCCCACCATCTAATATTCCTAATTATTTATTAATTGAATGTCGATCCACAGATTCCATTGCTCTTTAGCAACAAATGTTTTAAAACTGTTCATTTTGGACAACATAACTAAGTAAGATAATTTCAATTTATGTTCCTGAACTTTGGTCAATGTTTTTATTGTACAGCAGGAAAGGACAAATTCTGCATAATTTCTAAGGTAGTGTATCAAAACTTATTTTCATAATCATTAGGTATATTTTTAGACAGTGCATCATGATGAATATTGATTTTTAGAGACCATCTCATCTTTGAGGATATATTCATATTCTTTTTCTATATTGTGTTGCATTCTATCATAGTTCTCTGTGGTATGATATATGCCAACATAACTACTCCCACTTAAAATTGTCTTTTATCTATGTAATACTTTTACTCGTTTGTTTTTTTTAATTTTTTTTAATAT
>NW_026596445.1:4240410-4336969 GCF_907164565.1 Psammomys obesus | reverse complement strand
GTCCTTTTACTTGGTTGTTATTGAGACAGAATTTCACACAAGGGGGCAGACAGCCTGGAATTTACTATACATCACAAGTTTATCTCAAACTCATGCCAATCTTCTCACCACACTCTCTTGGAATTCGGGGATTATGGGCATGGATCATCATATTCAAATTTGATACTGCTTTAAACATTCAAAAATTACCAGTATATTCATATAGAAGGAAAAGGGGGAGATAGAAAGACATGGAGGTGACAGAAACTCCACAAGGAGACCAGAAAATTTGGGCTCAGGGGTTCCTGCAGAGACTGATGAATCAACCAAGGACCATGTATGGAAAAGACTTAGACCACTTCCTAGATATAGCCCATGGTCAGCTCAATCTCCATGTGGGTTCCCTAGTAAGGGGAGCAGGGGCTGTATCTGACATGGACTCAGTAGACTAGACGGCTCTTTGAGCACCTCTACCTGGCACAGTTGTCTAAGTAGGCCACAGAAAGAGAGGATCCAGGCAGTCCTTATGAGACCTGATAGGCTAGCAAGGGTCAGCTCCTAGGGGAGGAGGACACCCCCTATCAGTGGACTAGGGGATGGACATAGGGGAGAAAGAGGGAAAGAGGGTGGACCTGGGAGAAGATGAGGTAGGGAGCTATAGCCAGGTATGAAATGAATAAATTGTAATAAATAATAAATAAAGAAAAATAAATTAAAAAATAACCCACAGGTCAGGTAGAAATAGTCCTGGCTAAAAAAGGACAAAAACAATGGATTTTATTCCATTCACTGGATTATCCTTGAAGCATTCAATATCTTCAATTTTACAATTTGCCTTTAAAAGAGTTGGATAATTTTATCAGCTGAAATTATTGCTAATGCAGCCAATACACAACAAATTATAAACAAATATTTGCATTGTTTTCATAGTCTATAACCAGTAAATATTTTCTTTACATTTTGATTATCCTTTCCTCATTTTTCTTCCTGATCTCTTTTGTTTTTGCTATTCTAATGTGAGAATTCTTTTTCTCAAGTGATTAGCCAGAGGAGTCTAAGAGACACCTTAAACAATATAGGCTACTTTTGTTGGCTTTGGCTGCCTTCTAGAAACTGAAGTGAAGTCCTTTTTGCTGAAGAAAACACCTACTTTGAGAACTAGCCTTGGAAGAATCCAGTTGGATATGACCCAAAGTTTCTTCACTGAGTATTAACTTTCTTAATACTGGAAGGTGCTATGCAACCTGCTAAGGGAGAATAGCAATCAGTAATAGTATCAAGATTATATTTATGAACCACAACAACAACCATCCTGGCATTATAACCTCAGTTGTACAATATTGGCATATTAGCTTAGAGGTAACCAGCAGCTGATTATATCTGGTACTATAAACCTAGCCAACTACCCATCACTAGTGAGGTACCATCTTTGAGAAGAACCTACCACTGACAAGTCCTTTAGCCAGTATAATTTCTAACTTGTTCTAAGTATCTGTTGCCACATTACAAATTATTCCTCTTCAAAGAAGCCTCTTTTTACAGGAGATGGAGAACAATATAGAAATTCACAACTGCTCAGACTGAAGACAAAAAATGACTCTGGGGATCCCAGACCAACTAACACATCTATAACATAATCACTACACCAAAGATTCAGGGAACATTATAGAAAAGTAGATAAAAATACTGAAATAGCCAAAGAACTGGGAAGTCTACTCTATGATTTTTATCTCTTAGATATGACAGGGAAGGCACACCCATTAAATATCAACAATATGTCTGCTTAAACAACATCTGGATAGCAATTCCAGTTTACATGCCAAGGTGGATGGAGAAAATCATATGTGCTCCCAACTACAAATGAAGCTCTATAGACATTTCATTTAAGAACTGCTCAGATAATAATGAAAACTGTGTGGTATTGACATAGAAACAGAATGGTGGATCAATTGAACCAAATAGAAGACCCAGAAATATACTCACACACGTATGGACACTTTATTTTGGACAAAGAATCCAAAACCATACAATGGAAAAAAGACAGCATCTTCAACAAATGCTGCTGGTCCAACTGGATGTCTACATGCAGAAAAATGAAAATAGATCCATATTTATCACCATATGAAGTTAGGAATTTTTCTTACCAGGTCTGTAAAGAAATGTGTTGGTATCTTGATGAGAATTGCATTGAATCTGTAGATTGCTTTTGGCAGGATGGCCATTTTTACTATATTAATCCTGCCAAGCCATGAGCCATGAGCATAGGAGATCTTTCCATCTTCTGATATCTTCTTCAATTTCTTTCTTCAGAGACTTGAAGTATTTTTTCAAACAGGTCTTTCACTTGCTTGGTTAGAGTGACACCAAGGTACTTTATGTTTTAGTGGCTAATATAAAGAGTGTTGTTTCCTTAATTTCTTTCTCAGTCTTTTTGTCCTTGGTATACAGGTGGGCTTCTGACTTTTTTTGAGTTAATTTTGTATCCAGCCACTTTGTTGAAGGTGTTTATATCTGAAGGAATTCTATGGTTGAATTTTTGGGGTCACTCATGCATACTATCATACCATCTGCTAATAGAGATACTTTGACTTCTTCCTTTCTGATTTGTATCCTCTTGATCTTCTTAAGTTGTCTTATTGCTCTAGCTAAGACTTCAAGTACTATATTGAAGAGATATGGAAAGAGTGGGCAGCTTTGCCTTGTCCCTGGTTTCAGTGAGACTGAATAATTTTCTCCCCATTTAGTTTGATGTTGCCAAATAGGCTTGCTGCATATTGTCTTTACTATGTTTAGTTATGTGCCTTGTAGCCCTGATCTCTCCAAGACTTTAAACATTAATGTGTTTGTGATTTTGTCAAATGCTTTTTTGGCACCTAAGGAGATGATCATTTGGTTTTTCTCCTTCAATTTGTTTTTATGGTGGATTACATTGAGGAATTCAGTATGTTACACCCCCCTTGAAAGCAAAACAATCCTGTACAACAACAGATCGTCTGGAGGTATCTCCATACTTGATCTCAAGCTGTACAGAGAAATAATAATAAAAACTGTGTGGTATTGGCATAGAAACAGAATGCTGGATCAATTGAACCAAAGAGAAGACTCAGAAATAAACCCACACAGCTATAGATACTTCATTTTTTACAAAGAAGCCAAAACCATACAATGGCTGTTTCCAGCTTCTGGCTATTACAAATAAGGCTGCTACAAACACAGTTGAGCAAATGTCCTTATTGTGTACTTGAGATTCCAGATGCCCCTCAGTGGAGGAATGGATGCACAAATTGTGGTATATCTATACAACAAAATATTACTCAGTAATAAAAAACAAGGAAATCATGAAATTTGCAGGTAAATGGTAGGATCTCAAAAAGATCATCCTGAGTGAACTATTCCAGAAACAGAAAGACACAAATGCTATATATTCACTCATATAGACATATAATATAGGATAAACCTACTAAAATCTTTATACCTAAAGAAATTAATCAAGAGGAAAGACTTTTGCTAAAATGCTCAATTCCTATCCAGAAAGGCAAAGAGCATGGACATCAGTAGAAGGAGAAAAGAGGGAACAAATCAGGAGCCTGACACAGAGGACCTCTGAAAGGCTCTGCCCTGCAGACTATCAATGCAGATGCTGAGACTTATGGGCAACCTTTGGGCAGAGTGCATGGAATCTTATGAAAGAAGTGGGAAACAGTTAGATCTGGAGAGGACAGGAACTCCACAAGGAGAGCAATAGAAGCAAAAAATCTGAGCACAGGGGTCTTTCCTGAGACTGATACTCCAACCAAGGACTATGCATGGAGATAACCTAGAACCCCTGCACAGATGTAGCCCATAGCAGTTCAGTGTCCAAGTGGGTTATATAGTAACGGGAAGAGGGACTGTCTCTGACATTAACTAATTGGCCTGCTCTTTGATCATCTCCCCCTGAGCAGAGAGCAGCCATACCAGGCCACAGAGGAAGACAATGCAGCCACTCCTGATGAGACCTAATAGACTAGAATCAGAAGCAAGGAAAAGAAGACCTCCCCTATCAGTGGACTTGGGAAGGGGAATGCATGCAGAGGGTGGAGGAAGGGAGGGATTGGGACTAGAGGTGGCAGGGAACCACAGGGGGTATACAAAGTGAATAAAGTGTAATTAATAAAGAAAAAATAATAAAGGATGTAGAAATAAAAAAAAACATACAATAGAAAAAAAGCAGCATCTTCAACAAATGGAACTAGTCCGACTGGATGTCTACATGCAGAAAAATGAAAATAGATCCATATTTATCACCATGCACAAAACTAAAGTTCAAGCACATCACAGAACTCAATATAAAACCAGATACACTAAACCTGTTAGAAGAAAAAATGGGGAAGAGCCTTGAACTCATTGGCACAGGAAACAACTTCCTGAAGAGAATACCAACAGCACAGGCTCTAAGAGCAACAATTAATAAATGGGACCTCATGAAACTGAAAAGCTTCTGCAAAGCAAAGGAAACTGTAATCCGAACAAAATGACAGTCTGCAGATTGGGAAAGGATCTTCACCAACCCTATATCTGAGAGAGGGCTAATATCCAGAATATGTAAAGAACTAGATAAATTAAAAAAGCAACAAATCAATCAATCCAATTAAAAAGTGGAGTATGGAGCTCAATAGAGAACTCTCTGTAGACCAATATAGAATGGCAGAGAAACAGTTAAAGAAATGCTCAATGTCTTTAGCCATCAGGGAGATGCAAATCAAAATGAACCTGAGATTTCACCTTACACACAACAGAATGGCTAAGATCAAAAACTCAAGTGACAACACATGCTGGAGAGGTTGTGGAGAAAGGGCAAACCTCCATTGCTGGTGGGAATGTAAACTTATACAACCACTTTGGAAATGAATCTGCTGCTTTCTCAAATAATTAGGAATAGTGGTTCCCCAAGATCCATCTATACTACTCCTAAGCATGTATACAAAATATGATGAAGTACACACAAAAGACATTTGTTCAACCATGTTTTTAACAGCTTTATTTGTGATAGCCAGAACCTGGAAACAACCCAGATGTCCTTCAGTGGAGGAATGGATACAGAAATTGTGGTACATTTGTATACTACTCAGCAATTAAAAAAAGCAAATCATGAAATTTGAAGGCAAATGTTAGGATCTAGAAAAGATCATCCTGAGTGATGTATCCCAGAAGCAGAAAGACACACACACTGCATATACTCACGTATATGTGGATACTAGACCTATAAAATAGGATAAACATACGAAAATATGCACACCTAAAGAAGTTAAACATGAAGATGATCCTGGGGTAAGATGATCAACCTTCACTTAGAAAGACAAGTGGCATGGACATTAGATGTAGGAGAAAACAAGAAATAGCACAGGAGCCTATCATAGAGGGTCTCTGACAGACTCTACCTAAGCAGTGTATCACAGCAGATGCTGAGACTCATAACCAAACCTTGGGCAGAGTGCTGGGAATCATATGGGAGATTTAGTAAGACCTGGAGAGGACAGGAACAACACAAGGACCAAACATTTCTGGGCACAGGGGTCTTTTCTGAGACTGATTCTCCAAACAAGGACTATGCATGAATGTAACCTAGATCCCCTTTTAAGACCTAGCCCATGGCAGCTCAGCATCCACGTGGGTTTCCCTAGTAAAGGGAACAGAGACAGTCTCTGACATGAACTCAATGGTGGGCTCTTTGATTCCTCACAACCCCGATACCGAGGGAGGAGCAGCCTTGCTGGGCCACAGAGGAGGACATTGTAGCCAGTCCTGATGAGACCTGATAAACTAGGGTCAGATGGAAGGGGAGGAAAACCTCCCCTATCAGTGGATTTAGAGAAGGTCAGGGAAGAGATGAGGGAGGGAGGGTGAGATTTGGAAGGAATGAGGGAGGCAGCTACAGCTGGGATAAAAAAATAAACTGTAATTAATGTAAAAAATATAAATATGAATTATTTGTCTTCAGTGATAAGCCTTCTATCTGGCTATTCAATATCAAGTGATCAACTATAAAAACATATAAGTAGCATTAATACTAAACAAAGTTAGCAGTTTGCATTTACGTATTCATTAAAAAATACACACAAGCATATAATGTGTATATATTATATATGTGTGTCTATGTAACCATAATAATTAAAAAAGGAGGACATGGTGATTTGAAAGGCAGTAGGACAGGACGGTTCAACAGGGAAATTGCTATAGGTAGGAGAGGGATCCAGAAAATAATGTAAATATATACACATATAATATATACATATATATGAAATTGTAAAAATAAATTTAATTTATTATAAACTATAAAAAATGTTAAAAAGCCAATGCTGAACCTCAGCTTCCTGACTCATTTAGTCCTCTGTTGTAGTGAACAGTGTTGAGTCAGAGGGGGAGAGGATGGGACAGTGCTCTGCAGAATCTACAAACAAATCTCAGAAAGGTGTAATTTGCTTACTGACTTGAGTTAGTTATTCCTAAGTCTTGAAAATACAGTTTTCTTTTTTCTTAGCTCTGAACTCTGTAAATTACATCTATCATATATAAAAGTGATTTTATTAACCAGATATAATTATCATCTCTGCCTGTCTGCTAAACTAGGCCTAGTCCTGGAATCTTTTAGCCTCTGTACAATCTAACCTAACCCTAGAATGTTTTCAGTCTCTGAGAATGTTGAATATGGCCAACCTTTCTAGTTCTTTCTGAACTTGGCTGTCAGGTTCAACTCAGTTGTTCTGGAGCAAGCTCCTCTCCACACTGATTGATTCAATCCAGCTTCTCTTGACTTCTGACTGAATTGCTCTGCTTCTGAACTCCATGAACTGGACTGCCTGAACTCAACTGAGTTCAACTGTACTCAACTGAACTACTCCAAACTGCCTGTACAGTACTGTGCTGAACTCAACTCTACTGTACAATCTTCTCTATAGTACTCTACTCCTTTCTCTACTCTACTGTCTTCTCTACTGAGCTCTTGACTATACTTTTTCCTACTGTATTATATTTTTTACTCTCTACTGTACCCTATTCTCAATTCTCAACTCTTCTATACTGCTCTTAAGTATATTCTCTTTCCTGTCTGTTCTCATGAGAGTTGAGTGCATCCTATTCTGTCAAATATTTCTTTGATTCATCACTTTGTCTGCCTCTCAGTTACTTTCAAATGTGGTACTTCCTTCTACAAACTAACCTTACCTACATTGTTTGGAATTAAATGTATATACTAAAGGTGTGTCTGTATTCTTGATGTCTAGTTTTATGCCATAGTTGTATGATAGGATTCAAGAGATTATTTTGATCTTGTATCTGTTGAGGCTTGCTTTGTGATCAACTATATGGTCTATTTTTGAGAATGTTCCATGAGGTGCTGAAAAGTAGGTATATTCTTTTGAGTTTGGGTGAAATTTTCTGTAGACGTCTATTAGATCCATGTGATTTAAGACCTCTGTAACTGTCATTATTTCCCTATTTACCTTCTGTCTAGATGATCTGTCCCTTGGTGAGAGTGGAGTGTTTAAGTCTCCCACTGTTAAGGTGTTGGGATCAATGTGTGATTTAAGCTTCTATAATGTTGCATTTACAATTGTAGGTGCTCTTGTATTTGGGGCATAGATGTTCAGAATTGAGGTGTCCTACTTGTGGATTTTTCCTTTGATGAGAATGAAGTGTTCCTCCTTATATTTTATGATTAATTTTGGTTCCAAGTCTATTTTTATTGGATATTAGCACAGCTGACCCAGCTTGCTGGGTCCATTTGCTTGGAAAACATTTTTCCAGCCCTTTACTCTGAGGTAGTGTTTATCTTTGTTGCAGAGGTATATTTCTTGGATGTAGCCAAATGTTAGATACTTTTTCTGCAACCATTTTGTTAGTCTGAGTATTTTTATAGGAGAGTTGAGTCCACTGATGTTGACAGATAATAGTGACCAATGAATGTTTATTCTTTTTGTTGTGGATTTGGTAATGTTATTGTGTTCCCCACATTAACTCAGTTCATTTCATGCAAAAGCAGTGAATTACTTCCTCAAAAAATTGTGCAAAACTAAAATAGGGTATCAACAACTTTAAAAATAACCTAAATAAATTTAATTAAACAAATTTCTCTCTAATATTTTATTTTGGTTTTATGGTGTTGTATTATTTCACACCTCACTTGTATGTTTACAGAAAGTCTAGCTGCTAATAGATATTTCTAAATTTTTCAATAAGATTGCTTTGAATAACTGGCCAACTTTCCTTTTATACCATTTCACCCCTCTTTCCACAAAGTGTAAAACTGCTATGAAGTCATGAAACCATATTCTTGGCTCTTACGAATTTCAAGCAGAGAGATTTTATGTTAGGCCACTGTCTATATATAATTCTAAACACATTGGCCCCTAAGGAAACTGTGTCTAGATAATAAATTGCTAGCCATACTGCTACATGTAAAATCGTTCATAGTCACCTGATCAAGAGGAGTTTATGTCCAAGGCATTTGAGTGAGTATGGAAGAACTCCAGCTGACATTTAGAACACATGAATTAAAGAGAAATCATTTCCTCTTGTTAGGAGGAAAAAAGCATGAAAAACAATGTTTTAAAGATCAATTGTATGATATGGACAATTTTTGTGCCTTGCTCCTCGACAAATAATTTCATTGGATATATATATATCAAATTTATATATATATATATATACATATATATACATATATATGTATGTATGTATTTATGTATGTATATATACACATACATATATACATATATATGTATACGTATATACATATACACTAACTTAGTGTTCTTAGTTAGAACACTAAGAGCACAGGAATTGCTCTTAATATAATTGGTATAATTTTTAACTTCATAAATGGATCCCAGATCCATTTACCTTTTTTTAAGAAAATTTGTACGTATACCTGATTTAATGCTTACTAATATATAAAAATACCTGGATCTTATTTTCTTCAAGAAAATAAATGTTTTTTTTTTTCTTTTATGTCTCTTACACTCCTTCATGATTTTCTTGAAGTTAAGTTTAAGTATTAATTACCTTGGTTATCCCAGTGTCAGATACAATTTAATATGTAATACTTATTTTAAAAATAATAAATGATAAATTAATATATTCACATTGATGGGAAGTAAGATTTTTTTTCATTTTATTTTTCTTTTTAGTTACATTTTGTTAACTCTGTGTCCCAGCTGTACCCCACTCCCTCATTCCCTCCCCAACCCCACACTCCCTCCCTGGTCTCCTCCCTGCCCCTTTCCAAGTCCACTGATAGGGGAAGACCTCCTCCCCTTTCATCTGACCCTGTTTTATCAGGTATCTTCAGGGCTGGCTGCAAAGTCCTCCTCTGTCGCCTAACAGACTGCTCCTCCCCTGGGGGGGGGTCAAATAGCCTGCCCTTGAGATCCTGTTAGAAATAGTCCGTGTTCCCCTTACTTTGGAAAACTACTTGGTTACTGAGCTACCACGGGCCACATCCGAGCAGAAGTTCTAGGTTATATCCATAGATGGTCCTTGGTTGAGTGTCAGTCTCAGAAAAGACCCTGTGCCCAGATATATTTGGTCCTTGTAGAGCTCCTATCCTTTCCGTATCATACTAACTTCCCTTCTTTCATATGATTCCCTGCACTCTGCCGAGGGTTTGGTTATGAGTCTTAGTGTCTGCTTTGAAACACTGCTAGGTAGAGTCTTTCAGATGCCTTTTGTGGTAGACTCCTGTCATAAGTTCAATGCACATCCCATTTGTCTTTCTCAATGAGGATTAATCACCTTCGCCTGTGTCCACTTTCTTGATTATCTTCTTTAGGTGTGTAGATTTCATTATGTTTATCATATCTTGTAGGTCTATATAAGCGAGTATATACCAAGTTTGTCTTTCTCCTTCTGGGATACTTCACTCAGAATGATCTTTTCTAGATCCCACCAACTTGCCTGCAAATTTCATGATTTCCTCCTTTTTGATTGCTGAGTAGTATTTGATTGTGTAAAAATACCACAATTTCTGTATCCATTCCTCCGTTGATGGACATCTGGGTTGTTTCCACGTTCTGGCTATTACAAATAAAGCTGCTATGAACATGGTTGAACAAATGTCCTTGTTGTGTACTTGAGCAAATTTAAGAAGATATTTTTAATCAGGCAAAAATATATCAATAAATTCCATGATTAACTACACTTAAAGATTCTGCTTTTTCTATATAAATATTGAAATATATTAACAGAATAAATGAAGCTTCTAATTAGTTAATTTTCACTAAGATATTGTTCAGAGGAATTCAGTAAGATATTGTGTAGAGGAATTTTGTTTGAGAACATGGCTGCTCTGGAAGGAGTTAACATCCAAAGACTTTCTAGGTCTATGTATACCTGATAGAATATGGAGACACCTTTAACCCAGGAGACAATAGGCTAGCAAATCTGAGTTCTAGACCAGTCTGGTATAAAGCAAGTTTCAGGTAATGAAAAACTTAACCATGAAAAACCACAGTGGTACATGCCTTTTATCCCAAAGTGTTAAGGTAAAGTTAGTTTATAGAAGGAAGCACCCATTTGAGTGGCAGAAAAGGTGACACATCAGAAAAGGGTTTGACAGAATAGGATTCACCCAACCCTTAAAAGAAGAGAGAGGAAAGAAAAGCTATTTAAAGGGCAATACAGTGACAGAGAGAAAGAAAGAGGAAGGGAGGAAGGAGGAAGGGAGCAAGAGGGAGGAGGAGGCAGTTTTACTAGGACAGTAATAGAGAGACAGGTTGCAGCGAAAGAACACAAGAGAAGACAGATTGTGCCAGAGAATGAAAAGGAGCTAGAAGATTGGAAAAGATGGCTGGAATTAGTTTGTGGCCAAGCAGAGCAATTCCGGGCCAAGAGAAAATCCAGACTGAGGATGAAAACTGGTGTTTGAGCCAGAAGCTAAGTTGAACCAGCCATTCCAGAGCTCAATGTGAATAAGAAAGGGTAAGCTTATTAGGCAGCAAGTCTCAGAGACTGAAAACATTCTAGGCCTAAGTTGGATTGTACAGAGGCTAGAAGCTTCCAGATCTAGGCCTAGGTTAACCCAAAGAGACAATAAGCCTCTAAGACAATGATTGAATAGGTGAATAAATGTTACTTTTACATTAAAGTCTATAAATTATTTTAAAAATTAATCTCATGGTCAGTTCTGTTAGACATTATACGGGATAGGAATGACAGAACTCCATAGGTGGTCTAAAACTCATCTTTAAAAATAGATTTAATCTATGACCAAGAAATCCTTTTTTTTTTTTTGCAGATTTCTGATCGAGACAAGCTGTATGTTTTCATATCAATTTTGTTTTGTTTCTATAGGCTAATATTAGGCAACTCAGAATTTGAACATGACTTTCTATCATTTTCATTTTCAGTGCACTTCATATTACCTCTCTTTTGCTGAGGAGAACAAAGGTCTGTGCAAAATAAGTTACCAACTACTTTTATCACTGAACTAATCGAGAAAGACTCAAATGCTGATTATGACCATTTTTTCTATTGTTTTTAAAAATTAATTTATTTTTATTAATTACAATTTATTCACTTTGTATCCCAGCTATAAGTCCTCCCTCATCCCCTCCCAATCTCACACTACCTCCCCCAAGTCCACTGACAGTCGTTAAACACAAATTTTAAACTTTTTGTATGGAAAAAGAAACATTCATTATTATTTAACTTTAATAAGATTATCAAATATAAAGATATTTATAAATAAATGTAATGATATTATTATTAAAATTTAAATGCCAATACATTTTCAAATTACTAGGCAAATTTACCTTGATATTAATTTCATGAAAAAAAGTTTTCCCAAGTGAAAATGTGAAAAATATAGAGATTTTTATCATGAAATGTTTTAACTGCCTTTTCAAGAAACTAAATTTTTGTTCCAAAACAAAGTGATCCTCAGTTGTCTAGGTAAGTAAAATATGTTCAACAAATTTATAGTAACACGAAGAAATTATTAATATCAGTTCATTCCTAATTTAAAGCTTCTGACTACTTTTGCTTCAGTTGAATCGAATGTGCAAAATTTTAAATTTTTAAAATATTCATTACTCATTAATCAATGAATATTATTAAGAGTGACCTATATAGTACAGTCTTTGTTCATATATAATTAGAAAGATATCTTACAGCACATTTGATAGATCAAAATTCATAAAGTTCTCATTTTCATGGAAATTTCAATATATTTCAAAATGCATTTAACTTTTTGAAATATATTTTAATGAATATTTGATGCATTATTTGTGATAGGAAATGCAATTCAGATGACATTTCCTTGGCAGTGACAAAAATGTCTGTATAAACTCCAATTTGAACTGAATTAATTTGACTTCTATCTATACAGCCATCTAATTATGTATATGTAAATCCTGTCATTTATCCTGTTTGTATTCTATTTCCAGGCATCTACATTGTGTTAGTAAGCACTGTGCTAGGCACTAGAGATTCAAAGATGAAATTTAATTGCATTCTTTTAGAATTTTATTGCTTATCTTTGGAGATATGGGAACAAATAAAACAGAAAGTGTGTCATAGAAATGAAGGCACAGAAGAGTAAGTAATCCAAGAGTCCTCTGAAAGTGGTTATGAGAGGTCAGCAGGAGTCTTATAAATGTAGAGGAGAGATGATAGTAAATTCTACAAAAAAATAATAATAGCTGTGCCTAGGTCATAAATATTTAGGGGAAGCAATTAAACTGACAATGCCAACTGTTTTCTAGTCATACCAGAGACTGATTTTATTGGGAACTAAACTTGAAGCTTCAGAGACACAAGAATTTAAATTTGATGTTCTAGTTTTTACTTTAAATAACAAAATTTCTTTAAGATTATGGTAATGTTTGTGTGTCTGTTTCTTAGTTGGTTTCTTTATTTGTTTAAGACAAGGTGCCAGTCACACCTTAAGCCTGGCTGGCTTGATACTTTACAGCTTAGGTAGGTCTCAAACCTATGATAATCATACCATTACTTGTGGCTTACTTTTGCAGGATATAAATTAATGTTGATTTAAATAATTCAATCAACATGTAACTTAGAAGAAACACGACATTCACAAAAGGTTAATGAAATATAGTTACTTATAGTTTAGGTCAGACAAAGTTAGCACCAATCTAATGAAGAAACCTATTGCAAACCTATTGTTGATATATCTAAAGTATGGTAAACAGGGACCTACTTGGTGATCTCTTTTATGCACTCCAAACCAAAGCTATTCATTTTGGTATTTTTTCTTAGGAATATCATTACAATGGAAAGGTTCCAAGGAAAACATTACTACACCTCCATGGATGCCAGTGAATGGTTATAATAAACACTTTTTATAATGAAGTTTAGGTATCTGAAACTTTGATAACAAAAACTGAAAGAGAATATAATAAAATTATATTTATTCATGAGAATTCTATGTTATTACTTGGCCAAAGTATCTGATGAATAGTTTATTCATCAAAAATATATATAACATTCTAAATAAAATATTTGTTAGTTAGACATACTGGCTCACATTTGTTGCCACAAAACTAAGAAGTCCAAGGCAGGAGAACTGTCATGAGTTAAAGACCAGCTTAGGCCAACTACTGTGATTTAAGCCAATTGTGATCTAGGCCAACATAAGGCTCTATATCAGTGAGAACCAGAAAAACAAATTTCTCTTCATAGAAAAACATAAATTCAACATGCAATTAATCTTTTGCTTGTATATGTTTTAGGTACTAGGTCTCACTGTGAAGTTCAGGCTGATCTGGATCTTAAGAACCTCCTAATTTGGCCTTGTCTTTGCTGTGATGATAGGTTTGAAGCTTTAGACCAGACCTGACATTCCTATGCAGTATAAATAAATAATACACTGCTGTCCACCTACAGTGTCAATAATTCTTGTTAATTTTTCTTTGAGACAAGGGTTCTCTAGGTAGACCAGGTGAGCATTAAACTTACAGAAATCTACCTGTCTTTGCTTCTAGAGTACTGAGATTAAAAGGTTTGTACCAGAATACTCAGTCTAATAATCTTCTAGTAAACTGTGTACCTAAAGATAATCCACCCCACTCTCCAGCTTGACTCTTTATCCAGAATCCTTGCACAGAAAAAGTAGCACCGCACAATCAAGATACAGGATATTTTCATTCACACAAAGATCCTTTATAACCATATGTAGTTCTTTTTCTTTTGACCGTAATTCTTACAAAGTATTTTCTTCTCCATTTCTAAAAGTTTTTTTTTCTGTCAATAACATTTTTAGAATGTTATCACTTATTATATAACATTGTTGGACAGTTTTCACTCTGTTTCACACTCTAGAAAGCAATAAAAAGCCTCCCAATGGATTAAAGGGAGCTTTATTTTGAAAGTTAAATTTCTATGAGATGGATACACTAGATTGTTTAGCTTTGTAAAACTAGTTACTAACAAGGAATTTTTAGCTCTTATTAATAATCTGGCATAGTATTCATGTGCAGAATTTTTTTTGCATTTTTATTTCTGTGTGAGGAATGCCCAGGAGTGTATTTGCTATGTTGTATGGCTGTTACATGTTTAGTTTCATAATAAACTGTCAAGCTGTTTTCTAGAGTGGTTGTAACGTTTACATTCCCATAAACAAATATGTAAATGATCCTGATTCTCCATAGCTTAACTTTCAATAGTGTTGTTACAAAATTTCGTTTAAACTATTCTGACAATTGTGTAGGGATATTTCATTTTCGATCTTCATTGTTGTTTTCATGGTTGCTCACAATTTATCACCTTTTCGTGTGCTTATGTGCTCACTGTGAACATTCTTATGAAGTAAGAGGATTTCCAATCAGATTGCAATGATGACTGACTGATAAATGACCCCTGTAGGTTCATATATTTGAATACTTGGACATTCTTTGGTGGTGTTGTTTGGGGGAGGCTTTTTGTTAGGTGGAATCTTTCTGGAGAAAAACAATATCTCTGTGGACAATTTCTTAAAGATAACAGACACGTATAATGATGAAGACAGAGCTATGAGCTTTATATCTTGATCTACAGGCAGGTGAGAGAGAGAGGTCCTACCCTGCTCAAAATGGATTGTTATGTGTTTGCTGTTTAGTATGTGATCTCTCACCTTCTTGATCCTGCTGCCATGTCTCATTTTACTCCTACTATAATATATTCTTATTCCTCTGGATCCATATGCTAGAATAACCAATTTCTTCCTTAAATTGCTTCTGATCATGGTGCTTTATTATAGCATTAGAAAATTAACTAATACAATTTGCCTGGAAAATTGTGTGGGTATACTTTTCTTGTTGTTCTTCCATTGACAATGTAATTTTGTCAGGGTATCTTGTCTTATTTGATCTACTTAGGTTGTCTGGTAACTGTTGAGTCTTACATTCATCCTTGCCAATGCTATTTGTCATGCTCAAATAGATTCACCAGGCAGAAAAAAAAAGTATACATGTTAGTAGAAGATATAAGTTTCCAGCCCACATTGCATAAAAGTGTTTACTAACCTGGGAAGTTGTTTAGGGCTTTCTTCTGTTGAAAACAAACTGATTATAAAGGCATCTTGCTTTCAGAGTGAGGATCTTCTTTTCTAGTACTACCATGTTGTCCTACTTACTGTTCTATTGTGGTGCAGAGACAATATGACCACATCAACTTAGAGAAGAAATCACTTGATTAAGGGCTTGCTTACAGTTTCAGAGAGTTAGTGCATTATCATCATGGCTGGAGTGTAGTAGTTCAAGCATGATTCTGAAGACATAGCTGAGACCTTTATATCTTGGTATACAGGAAACAGAGAGAGAGGCACACAGACATAGAGAGAGATGAAGAGAGACAGAAATAAAGAGACAGACAAACAGAGAGACTGAGATAGACAGAGAGAGACTGCCTGATATGTGCTTTTGAAACATTAAAGCCCACTTCCAGTAATATACCTCCTTCAACAAGGCTGATAGGCTTTGACAAAGCCTCACCTAGTCCAATAAGACGAGACCTCCTAATTCTTCCCAAACAATTCTACATCCTAGTTCCTAAGCATTCAAATAAATGAGCCTATAGAAGACATTTACATTCAAACTACTTCACATCTCAGTTTTCTCCTTATTATCTCTTTGCTTGAGATTGTGGTGTGTTAAGCACTGTGTAAATGATAATAGTTGCCTTAGTTACTCTTTTACTGCTGTGAAGAGACTATATGAACAAGGCAACTTATAGGGGGGAAACACAGTTAATTGGGGTGTTACTTAAAATTATAAGTAGTCCATGAACATCATTTTGGGGAGAATGGCAGAAGTCAGGCAAGCATGATACTGAAGCAATAGCTGAGTTTATATCTGATCTACAAGCAGAGAGAAAGAACCCTAACTGGGAATGACTGGGATTGTTGAAATAAAGCCTATCCCCAGTGATACACCTTCTCCAACAAGGCCATATTGCCTAATCCTTTCCTAAATCAATTCTACCAACTAAGACCAAACATTCAAATATACGATCCTATGGGAAATATTTTCATTTAAACAAGCAGAATAGTGATGAGAGGACAGTACTGATGCTGTTGATCAGTCTCCTGTTTAGCATAATCAGTTCATCAGAGTGATCTTTTCTTGTGCTGTTTGGTGTCTTAAAGTGCTGGTATAAATTTGCCAGTTATGTACAGGTTATGTTACAAGCAGGTCCCAAAAAATGACAATGCTGCTGGCAATATCCTAAATGTCAGGCTGAACTCAGTTTAGACTGTGTAACCAGAAGAATATGTAGCAGGCAAACAAAGCCTAAACTCAGCATTCTTCAGAAACATGGTGAAGTGAATGTCTGTTAGAAAAAGTCATTCTTCACTTTGGTCAACTACGTTAGGCAAGTTCCTTTATCTCCCAATTAATCCAAATACCTTATATTAGCTAAAAGACCCCTCAACCTGCTGACAGTCATATAAAAAATTCCATGCTGTCCTACCAAGCTGCTGTCCTTTATTCTCTGGGGCAGACTGGTGGTTTATTCCTATTTTTTTCTATCCATGGTGTGGTCCAGTTCAATGGTTTTATTGCACCTTTGCTTACAATGAAGAAGTCACATTCTTTGAGTAGCCCTGAGTATTATGTCCCATTCAGTTACTTTTTCTTTTACCAGTGATCTGAGATCTCTTTGGTGGTGTGAGTGAATAGAATCTACCCTTTTAACTGAAATATCTGCAAGGCTGATTAGAACTTGTACAGAAGGAGACTGTTTCGGTTTGGAGCCTACATAAAATTAAACTTAGGCTCTGTTTAGCCCTCTTATCCATTCTTGGCCCACCATGATGTCTAATTAAATATCTAGTGATTATTAGTTGAACATGTTTAAAATGTATTAATGTAGCAAATCCTAGCAGTCACTAATCAAAGAGATTAAAAAAAGCCATCAGCTGGCATGTGAGACCTAAAGATGTGATTTCTCTCACTTTTCTATAACAGGTCTACGTAATGTTTCCATAAATACATTTGAAAGGTGTCTAAATTTAAGCTTTTTCTTATTTTGTTACTATAAAAACTTCCTCAAACTGTTATGTTCAAACAGTTCAAACATGGAATTTAAGATAACTTAACTCTATGTTTCCAGGCCTTGGTCACTCATATTTGGCTTCAGAATAAATTATCTCTTGCCTTGTTTGATGAGGGATTTAAAAGACAAGGATCTTTTTGTTATGTGGGGTCTGAGTGCACTAGTGTTCTTTATGGAAACAAACTGGGAAATAGAGACTGGTGAAGAAGATCGTTTTATGCATATTCAGGCATGTGAAAATGGGTCAAGGACTATCTGTCTCACTGAAAAGTGTTATGTGTCTGAAATATTTGTATGGCATAATAGTTTGAAGGGTCCTGTATTTGAGGAAGTGTTTAGTTCTGTTGAGTTTCTTGAAGAGCAGAGACTATCCTTTCTTTGAAGTATTTTTCTCTTTCAAACAATGTCCAGTGTCCAAATTATCTTGCAAATAGACAAAGAAGAGATATATTTCACCAGGTGAGAAGGGTTAGTTTCACAAATGAATTAGGGAGATAGACAAAAAGAAGGAAGAAGAATCACTTTGGCAAAGTTTGCTTTATTTTATTTGTGCTGAGTTAAGGAAAGACTTTTGCTTCCTGATAAGGCATAGCTCTTTCTTTATAAACTTGTTCTTTTAATTTTTTCCTATAATGTGTTTGTCTATTCTGTTACAGTCCTGAATTGTTTGAACTGACTTGCAATTATGCTCAGCAGTTAGAAGTAGAAAAAGATGCTTATCTTGTCCTAGCTAGAAAGACTTTTTAATTCATAAACAAAAAAAATATTAATTTGGTCAGCAGCAAATATATGTCAATCGATAGAGTCAAATAATCTATTTGCATATTTGTTAAACATACGGTTTTTTATTTCATCTAAACAAGGAATCAAAAAAACAAATATTATAGTGGGCCTAAAAGGAATAAAGATCTTTAGAAGACACAAATATCTTCCTTATTTTGGTTATTAGACAATTTAAACAATGAAGCTTAAAAAACCGGAATTCCCCCAAGAACCTTATACTGGAAGAAGAGAAAGGCTGGGCCATCCAGAGCAGAAAACTTTCTCCCAGATAAAGATATACAACTTACTAGAACATCTTATTGAAAAGACAAGGATGCATAAATGGTGGGCATCACCACATACCTTTACAATGACTGCTTAAATATGTATATCTTTCTACTTAACATGAAATCACTCTTCACAACCCTGAAGATGGAATTAGGGCTTCACTACATATTTTGTTTTGGTTTTCTTTCCAATTTGGTCACATTTAATAAATTATCATTTCCTGTCTCTCACTATTAATTTGGCTTAGAGGACAGGTAGCCAAACCTGGCTTGTTGGATCAGAATTTATAACCCAAACACCAGTAATAAAACAACATTTGTTAAAAAGTTTAATAAAATCTGAAGCTATGTCTCACTGCTTCACAAAACATCATCAACCACAGAAAAGGACATAAGATTTAGGGGAAAAAAGAAGAAAGAAAAATCCTCAGTTCCTCTCTTCTTTGCTTGTAGCGTTGTTGAAATTTCTAAGAAGAAACCACATACAGGATATAAACATATATAGATTCAACTGTGAATAAGTAACCAGAACTTGACATTAACCTTTAGCTGAGAGACACTTCTTCCTCTGAGGCTACAGTTTCACATTCTTCTCCCCAATGTTAAGCTCTCCTATAGAAATTTTGCTTCTTCAAGGTCCACTTGATAATCTGAAGAGAGTTGGTAAGTGAAATAGATGTACTAAAAATGCCTGCAAGTTTTTTCCTTCCTTTGGATTATAAAGACTTAATTTCTTTCTGCAAAAGTATTGTTTCTCTTTTAATGTGCAACTCACTTGATGGAAACTTTGTTTATGCCATGCTAAATGTAAATTCCAATATGAAATGGAAATCAAACTAAATTGCTTTTCAGTGTAATGTTGCCATTTTGAAAATTCAGTTAACTTTCTTTGGATTTTAGAATTAAAGGATTATCAGGACTTTGAGCAGAAGAGCTATGAAGTAGTATATTTCTAGTGGGAGACATGATTAAGTTGTTTAAATATGTAAACTTCAAAAAAATGTTGCAGCTAAGAGAACACTGGTCTGTAATTCCTACTGCTCAAAAGGGTGAGACCGAAAGATTGCATTTTTAAGGACTTCTCAGTTATAAGATTACTGCAAGGACATCATAAGAACTTCACAGAGATTATGTCTGCTATGACTTTCATAGCTTTGGGTTTGACATGACTGGTATGGCAGAGAATGAAGAAATAACAAACAGAAAAGCTGAAATTAATGGGATGTGGGCTCTGATGGAGAAGCATCAGTAGCTCAGAAGCCTATCAAGTCTTATAGACAGCTGGAAGAGGAGTCAGGTTTGCTGCATACAGATGAACTAGGAAGCAGGTTCTGTAGGGAAGCATCTCTGTAGGGAAAAAAGTCTTAGGCTGCAGTCCTCTTGGAAGAGGAAGCTATGTTTGATACTTTCTGCACATGCCATCAGTACCCTTACTTTAATCGGAGAAAGGCCTTACCAGTCCATTTTGTCTGAAACATTTGGGTCCTTGACAGGGCCCTGCTAATGTAATGAATGCTCATTCATTCCCAAGTACACTCCTTTTCCACACCCATCTCAAGATAAAATACAAAAGCAAGCAAACAAAATTAGGTGACTATAATATAATGCACCTCTAACAATGTAGAGACAAGCAAAGGCTAGGGGTCCAGCCCCAGTACTTAGTAAAAAAGGAAGGGAAGGAAAGCTCTAGCCAGTTTCTGGTTGTGATAGAGTGATTTCTTTATAATCTTGATCACTGTGACTCTTACTAAAGTTAATTACTCAATGTCAGTCATTATTGTGGAAATTTGAGAGGAATGTGTCAGGTGGCATTTGGAGTGAAGATTTATATAGAAACCAGATTTCAGTATGAAAATGTGGTTGCACAAATACAGAAGCTATCTAAGTTTTTAAGTAACTACTTAAATAGATTTGAAGAAAAGCTGTGCATTTGTTAGAAGAGTTCCTAAATATTTCTGAATAGGGCTAAGGAGGTGGCTCAGAGGTTAAGAACATTGGCTGTTCTTCCAAAGGTTCTGAGTTCAATTCTTAGCACCCACATGGTGGCTCAGAACTATCTATAGTGAGATCAGATGCCCTCTTCTGGTGCACAGGCACACATGCAGGCAGAATGCTATATCAATAATAAATAAATAAATATATGAATAAATAAATAAATCTTGAAAACATTTCTGTAAAGGACTCTAATTGAAAATAAACATATGAACAAAAAAATAACTGAAACAAATAAAATCTGAATAAGGCAGTGTTTTGGCATAAAATGGAAGGATGGCGGCAGTATTGAGCATTTGTATTATATAAGTCTAAGAAGATATATAGAATTAATAATTCATGGTTATTAATTCATAAAATAATTGATGTTGTAACCAATGCAGATAATATATTTACATCTAAAAGGATCTTGCATATGGTAAATTACTGAAAATATAAGATATTAGTTTATATACTATAGCTAAACATGAACAGGTACATTTAGATTGTGTGTTTTCAAGTGTCTTTAATAAGACATGCCAAAATGCTAGTCAGGTGGATCATTACTTTCCTAAAATAATGAATTTGTACAAAATGTACAAAAGAATATGATTGCTATGATTTTTTTTATACTTAACCTTTCTTTTCTCATCTCTTACATACAATTTTCTGTCTCTTTGATCTTCAAGAGACTACTATTCTGTAGTTACTTAGATTCTTCAATGATGATAGTCTGTCAGTGACAAGGGAAAGGTATTCACACAGCTCAAACTGCCAGTTTCAGTAGCCTGATAATATATTCTAGAGTCTAGAGTCTAGACATTTAAGGGCCTCAATTTGGCCGCACTGGGATTACTGAATTCAGTGGAAAAATAATTTAAGGAGTAATGGAGCAAAGCTAAAAATCTGAATAAAGATATTTTAATACATGCTTAAGTATGATGGTTATGGGAATGATGGGTACTCAGTGAAAAGTAAGCCATACTAAAGTACCAGCATGTGCTTCCCAAGGGAGAGTAGGGGAAAGTAAAACATATACAAATGTAGGTAGTGACTCTTCCTTAAGCAGAGTAAGCAATTAATTATTTTAGCATTAACCCTAAATACTGTTTTGGTGACTCTCAAATTACATCTCCCTGCTCATAAACTTTTTTTTTTTCCATTTCTTTACATCCACTGGTAAGTGATGTATTTGAAGGGACTGTTGAGATGCTCTGGGTGGAATTATAATTTGATAAAGTAAAGAAAGAAATCACTAGGGCTACACAAAGGTTTTACCATATGACCTTTGCCAGTGAATGGATTTTCTGATGAAATCCTCTCAAGATTTCAGACCTAAGCTTGGCATATAGAAAGGTTTTAGGCAGCTGATAGCTGTTCCAGAATTCTTGTTCCATTCTTGGAAAATTTGCGTGGAGATCTTCTGTTCCTTCTCTCATATTCCCAAGATTTTCTCTGCCTGTTATCTTGCCTCATACCTAACCCAGCAAGCTTTATCATATGGAGGCTTGTTCATCCTCATACAACCCTCCAAAACAAAACAAAACAAAACAAAACAAACAAAATAACCTGAAATATATTTAAATCCATTGATTTGTATGTTGCTTGATAATTACTTTTAATCATAACACTCTAAAAGCTATTTATAATATGTAACTTGAGTATAAATATTTCTAATATACATATATATTTAGTCCCAGGTCAGAGTATTATTAAATGTTATAATTTAATGTTATTTATTGTGGCAGGAGATCTAATACTTATCAAAACTCTATTTTATATCAAACATCAAATCAGTTTCTTTTGGTTATTTCATTTAATCTTCACAATAGTTCATAAATCTAGATAGCTTATTGTTTAATGTAATTCAGACATTTGCATTTTAAAGGAAGAATCTGTCAAATCTAAATGATTGGTAATCTCTTTACAATAATTCAAAATTTTTGTTGGCAGAAAATTATGTTATAGGTCTGGTATCATTCAAAAATTCACTAGTCTGGCAATGAATAAATTTTAACACATAAGAGGCTTTCTTAAACATTGGCCAGGGCCATGGATACTGACCTGCTTCACCACAAGATTCATGCTTAGAGTATGACACCAAGTTGTATTAGTCAGGGACCTATAAAGGTGAAACTTGCAAGGTTATGTACTACTTGCCTTCTTAAAATCAGGGGTAAGAACACATTCTGGCATATCTTCCTGCCTACTTATGATCAAGCACACATCCTGTATGATAGGGGGTAACCAAATTTGTTTACAGAAGAGAAAGCTTGCAGCCTGTTATATTACATGAACAACAGTACTAGTTTTATGTTCTTAGACAAGTGGGGCTTACATGTTAGAGGCATTATTGTTACATAGATCTCTTAAGCACAATAATCTAAATTTAAATCATAATGCTAGTCATCACAATAACATGAATATCTTTTTCAAATTATGTCATATACACAAGAAACCCAGCCCTATATATGTCTTATAGTTTAATTTTAAAATAAACAATTGTCCATTTTAACTACTTTCATTTCTGTTCCTTTTGCCATGAATCTCATGCATTCCATTCAACCCCACCCTGCCATCTCCTCTTCAAAGTATAAATGAATTCATAATAATAAAGGATGAAATGAAAGTCATTGTCTACCAGTTCTTAGAAAGATGAATTAATGGCTTATTCATTATCCCAGTATTTTTCATAACAAAACACAAGCTTGAAGTCACCATTTTAAATTTCTGTAATGCTTCATCTTGTCACTAAATAGTCACTTGCATCTATTACAGAATTACGTGCATTTTGAATCCATTTAAACCACACCAGCTGTATAAATAGAGTAAACCAGTTACTGTTAAAGAGATTTGCATACAGGTGTTTATGTTGAAATCAACCCACTATAGGCTAAGCTTTTGTTCTTTCAATTCCTGAAACTTGTTTTTCTTCCTAGAGGCTTTCTCAGCTGTCTTTAAGTCAGTATGCTTTCCAACTTGTACCAATGCAAATCCTCCAAAACTGGGTGGATGCTAACTTAAACAAAAGGTAGATAATTGTTTTGTTTCCTGGACTAGCTGAAAAGCTTGTTTCATAAGTCTAATGCGATGAATGAAGTTGAATTTCAAAAGGTTAAACAACATAAAAAAGTTTACCAAAATTGAGATAATAGTTGAACTACATTTTAATTCAACCTTGGCTTTCAAAGCCAACACCTTTCATTGTAAAACAAGAGTTTTAAGTTTGAACTTTTTGGATACCTTTACAAAAGCTAGTGGATTCATTTATCATTTTGCACATTTATAATGGGGATGAGTGAATAGTATTTTCACTCCCCCAGATAAATAAGAGTCTCACAAATCCAGGGTATGCATTATTTTACATTTATAATTTATAAACCATGAAAAGAGAATTAAGTATTTTTTATACAATGCTCAAGGAAACACTGAGTCAACATTTATTTGATTAGGACTTCTGTAGGATCCAAGTTACTAGATATCTCTTTTAGACCAGGAAGAGGCGCACATAACATGAGATTGGTGGTGGGAGAATGACTTTGTTCTAGTATCCTCATTTCTTTGACTGGACAATCCATTAAACTGACAGAAAAGAAATTAACAGGAGAAGTAAAAAAAAATGTGTGTGTGTGTGCATGTACAAATAAGAGTTAGAAAATAAAAAAAAACATAACTTGAAGAACCATAAGATGGAAGCTTTAATATCTTGAACTACAGGAAGGAAAAGGGGTGTGAGACCTCTGGGTTTTGGTGGAAACATAAATTATTGCTTAAATTACTGAATAATTGTGGGGAGGAAAGGAATACATGGTGAATAATGGTTAATTTACTCTGTCAATAAACGTATCATAGGTGATAATGTCTACCACCATTCTATTCCTGATATAGATACCATTATTAAAGAAACTTTCCTTTATAGATTTCTGTGTTCTGCACAGCCTTAGGGATTGACCAACTGGGTTAGAAAGGGACTAAACAAAGGACACAGAAGAGATGTGATTAGAAAGTCTGGGCTCTCTTATGGAAAAATCTGGCATTAGTACTTATCTAAAAATGCCCTACACACAAGCAGTCTTAAATCCAATGAGGTTTATTCAATGGAGATGGAGATAGAGAGGGAAGGAGAGCAACATGGTGGGAGGAGGGGGCACCCAGACAGAGAGAAGGGAGAGCAAGAGAGAGGCAAAGTTATGGGTTGATCCTTTTATAGAGCAACTGAACCATCCCTGCCATGTGTGAATACTTGTCCAGCAACAAGTGATGACATCATAGGTTGCTAGACAACCCAGAAGCAGGCTGCCTAAATAGTTACAGTCCTCCCTTTTTCTATAACTAAAAAAAAAAAAAAAAAAAAAATGAGGAGCTACTTTGGTGCATTAGTGGATGTAGGAAACACCTGGGTCTGGCAGGACACTGGAAGATACATTTGGCAGAAGACAAAGTTCAGAAGGATATAGAGAAAATTTCTTTAGGTATACATTTAAATCTTTTAAGAGAGCAAACAGAGGTGGAAGGTTTGGATCAAAGAGATTTGAACATTGGAACCTCCATTTACCCAATTAATGGCGGTAATTAAAAAGGCTTTATTTTGGATGTCATCTAAGGAAACTGAGGCCAAGTTTGGTTACAGAGGTGTGTAAGCTTAGAGGTCCTTAAAGTGGGATCTAGGTGTAGAAATCTGAAATTCTCCAGAAGACATCCCAGAGGAGAATCTGGAGAAATGGCTGAATGGACTGTTCCCATAGGAGTTGGTGACCTATCGAAGTATACCAAGAGCAAGTTTTGACTCAGTAGATTAGTATGGTACAATCTGTTCTAATAGCTCGTCAGTATTGGCCAGACACGAAGGGCACAATTGCCAGTAACAGACACAGTTTACCTAGCTAGGATTTTGTAGGGAGGGGAAGGGAGAAGAAACAGTGCTGGTAGAGGATAAATCTTAGAAAGAAGGTCTTATATGAAGGGTTTGGATGTAGGTTGGCAATTGGTAAGAAGGGTTTGCTCCAACCAAAAGTGGAAACTCATCAGTCAGCTGGTATTGGGTATAGGAATATAACAATCGAGTAGCCAGGAAAGGGAAGTTCCAAAACCAAGGAAAGGGGAGGAATCCCACCCTCTGAGATAGGCAATAGGTGGCAAACTTATCTGAAACCCAATTGACCTGAGAGGTAGATTCATGTGAATTTCCTACAGCTTACAAGGATCCCTTTTAATTTTTGCGAAGGAGATTAAACTTTAGACATGTTAGCATCACAACTGTAATCTGCACTGAGTTAGCATCACAATTGTAATATATTGAAATATACATTGTAGAAAAGGCAGTAGACATACACATTAGTCTTAACAGCATAAATATTTTTTAAGGTGAGCTCTGGAAATGCAGACATCTTTTGTAAAGTAGAAGGGGCAAAAGCTCACTTGATATTAATTATTAGCATGATTACACATACAGAAGGGAGGATTATTTTTCTATCTAGAAGACTGGATATACATAAGTCTAGCACAACCAGAAAGAAATATCAGGACTATACTTAGAAGACAAACCAAAGGAGATTTAAGATATTGAGCTTGAAACCATAATAGTGGGTGGTATAGTGGATTTTTTTTATTAGAGATAGATTAATAAATCAGAGTATTATTGATAAAGGTCAAAGCTCTGGACAGTCAATATAACAGTAGCATAGCAACAGGAGGAAGTATTAACTATTTTTACCTATTTAGGATACCTTAAATCACCTTAAACCTTGCAACATTTATAATTTGTATTTATCAACCTTAAAACACTTTCTTAGACCCTCAAACAATATTTTTTAGGCCTTTGTATTAAAATATTTTTTTAGCTATTTACCATGAGACATAGGCAAGACTTCTATGAACATTTATTGTCCTTTAGCTAAAATGAGACCTGTTTTTTGAGTCTGACAGCAAACTGAACTGTCTAGACCTGACAATAGCAACTCTAAGAGTGAGGCTTAAGGCTTGGTCTCCTGCATATAAAGAAAACTGAGAAGGCATCTGAAGTCTCCCAAGATAGAAGTTGGCAATTTGTCCATGAGGCCCAAGTCTGATGTTAAACAGACCTTCAGTGGAACCCTGGTCTGGGCTAGGGTGATGTAGGTAGCTGAATCTAGGAGCCATTTGTCTTCAGCCAGGCCAAGATGCTCAAAGGCTGGAAGTCTGTGGTTCTCATGTTGGTTGATCCTCCAGTGCTAGGCACAGAGGTAAAGCCTGCATGAGGGCACTTTGACTTCCAGAGGACAATCTTCCAGCAATCAGTCATGACTTGTTGAGGCAGCTGCAGGACCAGGGTGCTTCCTGGCTACATTTGAAATAGTTACCTGGTGGAGTTGACTTTTGTCTATACCCTGGTGAGACTGGGCATTGAATACTCTTTTTTTGGTGTGGAAATGTGGACAGCCTCAGAGCAGCAGCCAAAGTCTGGAGCATAGTTTTTGCTGTAGATGAGCCAGCTTATCGGGAAGAGTCCTCTGTTATTATACTGTTCATAACACCTGTATGGTGACTAAAGGACTATCCTCAGCTATTTAATTAAGATAGCAGTGAGACCATGTTTGCACCTGTAGGACTATAAACATTTTCGATTATGTTAAATGACTAGATTTTGTATGATATGACTCCCTACTAATTTGCATTCATTAATATTAAATATTAGGAATTTAGGTTTTATATATTAAATTGGGCCTTAGAAGTTGTAAGCATAGTCCATTAAAGCAAGAGCATAACAGTTTCCTGAATGATTTAGTATATAAAAGTCTATATCTTATAAAAGTCTAAGACTATATTATACACTAATAATATTTAGAGAAAAGATCAAGCATATTTTAACCTTTTTGATAGTGAAGATATAGCACAATGACCAACTTTTAACTTAAACAAATAAATGACTATAAACTTAATAGATCTTAATTCAGAGTATCCTTGGAATTACATTATACAGTTTAAAGGTATTTAGGCAAAAACTTTCACTTATTAACCCCAGAGTTTTGAAATTTAGAATAAACAAAGTAGTAGAACAGTATAGAAGAATTTTAAAATTACATTTTAATTTATTGTACCAAATCCATTTTTGTAAAGTCTAGTGGTGAATATGGATCACAGGCAGCTTGTGATGGGAGAAATAGCATTTATTAATGCAAGATTTGATAAAGATAGGCAATTAGATGTGCATTTTAAATTACCTTAATTTGAATAGACCTATATAGCTTTGCAATTTTAGCATTATATAAACATTATTTTGAACCAGGGTTGAATCATATATACATAGCATGTTGTAAAAATATAAGTTTGAATTTAAAAATTCATAACCATTTAAAATGAGACTTGTTGATGTCTTAGTCTAAAAGTAGATAAACAGAGAATTAATTATGATTAAAATTTTTCATAGTAATGGGAACAGGGACTATCTCTTACATGAACTCAGTGGCTAGCTCTTTGATCACCTCCACCTGAGGCAGGGAGCAGCCTTACCAAGCAACAGAGGAAGACAATGCAGCCAGTCCTGATGAGACCTGATAGGCTAGGGTCAGAAGGAAGGAGAGGAGAACTTCCTATCAGTGGACTTATGAAGGGGCATGGGAGGAGAAAAGGGAGGAAAGGTGGGATTAGGAGGAGACAAGGAAAGGGGTTACAGCTGGGAGGATATGAGGGAAGGAGGATGGGATTGGGAGGAGCTGAGGGAGGGGGCTACAGCTGGGATACAAAGTGAATAAACTGTAATTAATTTAAAAATATAAAAATTTAATTTAAAAAAACTGCCCTCAAATGGCTTTAAATTTAGCCATCGTCTCAGACTCCAAGAATTAGGGTTTTACATTTCCTGCCTCATTTATGGATGCACAGGACCCATAGCTAGCAGCCATGTTAATTTTGGGATAAAGCAGGTAGAGCCAAGGCTTCATTGCTGTCTCCATAAGGGCAAGCATATGGTGTCACCAAAGAGCCAACCACTGATTTTATGTCAGAGACTGTCCCTGTTCCCATTACTATAAAAATTTTAATCATAATTAATTCTTTTTATCTCCTTTTAGACTAAGATAGCAACAAGTCTCATTTTAAATGGTTATGAATTTTTAAATTCAAACTTATATTTTTACAACATGTTATGTATATATGATTCAACCCTGGTTCAAATAAAGCCCTGGTACCAGGCACCAAGGTTTTTGGCTTAGCCAGGCTAAACCACTGAATTTCCTTGCAATTTAGTTGACAAACAATTAACAGTACGGTCCAGTTCCATTTCTCCTTTATGATTTGCAGAAATGACTTCTTCATATGCTCTTTCCTTTGGAAAAACTCTGGCTTCTACACCTATATTTGCCTTACTCTAATCTCTAATATCCAGTAACACTTAGAGTGATTAGTGAAGGAAATGTGATTCCTTATATCTCTTTCCTCAAAGTCCTGTCTGTTTCTCTCTGCCTGCTCTCCCTCTCTAAATAAAAATGCTCTCTGGTTTCTTTTTATACTCTCAAAAAAATCTTATGATTAAACTCTAAACCTTAAGGTGACCACATGGTATGAACAATTTTTAAATTCATTCATTTTTTATTAATTACAGTTTACTCATTTTGTATCCCAGCTGTAGCCCCCCTCCCTCATCTCCTCCCAGTCCTATCCTCCTTCCCTCATAACCTCCCATGCCCGTCTCCAAGTCCACTGATTGATAGGATTGGTCCTTCCCCCTTCCATCTGACCCTAGCCTATCAGGTCAGCAGGATTTGCTGCATTGTCCTCCTCTGTGGCCTGGCAAAGCTGCTCCTCTCTCAGGGGGAGGTGGTCAAAGAGCCAGCCACTGAGTTCATGTAAGAGATAGTCCCTGTTCCCATTACTGGAGAATCAACTTGGACACTGAGCTGCAATAGGCTACATCTGAGCAGTAGCTCTAGGTTATATCCATGAATGGTCCTTGTTTGGAGTATCAGTCTTAGAAAAGACCACTGTGCCCAGATATTTTGGTTCTATTGCTCTCCTCGTAGAGCTCCTATCCTCTCCAGGTCTGCCAGAGACCAAGAATCCAGGCACGGAGTCACTACAGATGCTGGCGACAGAGGCAGCAATTAGCTTTGACCACCTGGATAGATTGCTTCCTGAGACCGGGAACCACCCCCCACCTGATCCCCCCACCTGATTCCACCACCTGACCAGTTTTAACAGTTAATGTTAAAACCTTAATGAATCACGAGATAGCCTCCCACCCTTCTCCCTCCAATTTTTTAGTTCCTTATTCTTTGAGCTTAAAAGTAAAGCTTTGCCCCATAATAAACCGGACTTTGACAAAGAAAACTGCTTGGTCCCATTCTTCTCTCTCGCCTGTTTTTCTTTCAGGCCTGGCCTCTTCGAAGACTCCACAAATTACCAGTACCGCAGGTGGGTACAGGTGGCGCCCAACGTGGATTCGAAGCATGGACCACTGCCTGATGGAGGTCTTCATGGATTGATCCAGATTGCTCAGAAAACGCCGAGACGAACTGAAAGTAAGATCGGCTGTTCGTGACTAGTAAAGACGTACGTTCCTGCCACTCACGGGAAAAAGAGATGTCAGGTAAGTTTTTCTCCATCCCATAAAAATGGGCCAACAGTTGTCTAAGGAGGCTGTATTCGTTACCTCAAGACATCGCTCAGGGAGAGAGGAATTAGAGTTAAGTAAAAGGATTGAATTAAGTTCTTTGTTTTTGTGTCGGACATTTGTCCATGGTTTGCTATTGATGGGCCAGAGATATGCCAAAAAAATGGGATCAAGTTGGAGCCTGCCCTCTCGAGGACCTTAGAGAAAGAGGCCCTCCGGCCGAGATAAAAAATAATAATTATCCCCCCGTTATTGCTGCTAATTCCCTAGCTTTCCCCGTTTTTCCTAAAGAAAGCCCTGACCAATTAGACCCCTCGGAGGAAGGCGATCTAGAGGAAGAGGCTGCCAGGTACCATAACCCTGATTAGCCGCCTACACTTGGCAGTGCAAGCAAATGTTAAGAGATAGTACAGAAAAAACAGCTGGTATCAGAAAGCCTCCTAAAAAAAGAGATAAACCTCATCTCATTAGAAAGTGAGGATGAAACAGAGTCAGGGGAAGAAACTGCTAAGTCTCATAGCCTACTTCCCTTGTGCTGCTTCCCTTCTGCCCAAAACAAAAAAGGCCCCCAGGTGGGCCAGGGCAAAGGGTGTGGAGTGGATCTGTAGCTCGGTGAGCAGGAGATTAAATTGTGTTCACTGATAAATTCTGAGTTTTTCTAGTTCTGACTTAAAATCATGGTTATGCTCTGTATATATATTTAAATGTTTAAAAAGCAGGTACCACAGTTGTTTTTTGTCTTTGTCTCTGTGTTTTGTTTTTGTATGCCAGCCGTAAGTGTCTAAATGTTTCTATGCAATGTTTGTGTGTGTAGTACTTTCTGTTCTCTGTTCTGAAAATTCCTCAGAGCTCGAGGTGTCTGCATCTGGGTAACAAGATGTGATCAAGGTGGTCGTACTGGTGGTCACAGCTGCCAAAGTTCAGGGTGATGCCACTAGCTTCATCAGTATTTTCAGTATTTTGGTGGATAATATGTATGCCTGGTCCCAGTGAGTGCCACTCAGTGTCTCCTGGGGCAACAGCCCACTCTCAGTGTCTTCCTGGGGCATCAGGGCCTTTGCCTCGTGCACCCAATGCAGGAGGAATCTGTATGTTCGGCCTGCCCCAGAAGAGTCAGTTTTGGTCTCGGGAAATTTGGGCAGCTGGTGAGTGTTTTTTGTCTCAATGTCTCTGTACAGTATTTGTTTGTATTACCTTCTGTTTTTTGCCTCATGAAACTTGTCTAAAATGTGTGCCTATGTGTTTATAAGGTCTATAAACGCATATGTATAGGTTACCACGTGGTATATGAAGTGCCTCAGTGCCTCACTGCCATCTTGACTTTATCATGTGGGTTATAATGTGATGGCCATCTTGGTATGGGTAAAAAAAAAAAAAAAAAAAAGGAAACCTTAGTCAAATAATTTTAATTTCCTTCTAGGTTAAAAGGATGAGTTATTTTAAATTGGTATTGGTTTTAGAAATTAAATTGTTTACACTGGTAAATTCTGATTTTAAAATCTGGTTTTGACTTTTAAGATTATGGTTATGCCTTGTGACTTCTCTCTTACAAAGGGGTACTTTATTTTGATATTGCAAAAACAGGTTTTAAAAAGATTGTTTAAATGTTTAAGGCTATATTAAAATGTTTACAGTTTATCAGGCATTTGGGTATGACAGTGATCTTGGGTAGTCTAACAAAATTTAAAAGTTTCTCGATACTTTGGGGGAGAATAAAAATACTTTGGTATTTGTTTTATTAATTTTACTAAGTAAAACTGAGCCATGTGGTTTGCATTAATTGAGAAAATTACAGTTTTAAAAATGTATCTTGTGGAGAAGCTGTTTGTTAAGCTGCTTTGTTTATGGAAAAACATGTTTTCACCTAGTTCCTTAAAACTTGTTCTAAGTTCCTTGGAGTTTGTTTATGTTACCTTTATGTTATCTGCTACAGGAAAGTTATTTAAAAAAAAGAAAAAAAATTGGCAGTTTCAGAACTTTTTGTAATAATGTAACTTGTTTTTGCTTTGCTTATAAAAAGCAAATCATAGACACTGGGCTCCAGCAGGATCATGTCAGAATGGAAAGGATTTTGATGAGAGTTTTTAAGGTATATAGAATGTTGCAGAAGGTTAGTGGATGTATTATAAAAAGCCAGAGAGTTAATATGATTTGAGGAAGAACTGTATTAACTATGTTGTACTTCATTTAAAAGGCTGATGATTCCTCATTGCAAAATGTTTTCTTATGATTTTTTAAGGGAAAAAAAAATAACTGCAGTTCCATGTTAGTCCAGGGTTATGCAAGGTTATTTTCAAATCATTGTTAACCATTATATAAAATATATGCCTGGCTGCCAGTGCCTAAATAAATTAATTAATGCAGTTTTTTTCTGGCCTATAGATTTGATATGGCCAAAATATTCCATTTTTGCTGAGGGCTACAAGCTGAGTTTAGTTCTCTGTTTAATGATAAATAAAACTTTTGTCCTTTAATTTTTTGCTATTAAGTCTTAATGCAATATGGTAGGATTAATAAGATTTGCTAGCCCCTTTATAAACTATGTCTGATTAAAAGTTTTGCTTTGATTTTAGTTTAAAAAGAGCAGATTTAAAGTTATGCTAAAGATTATAGTTAAGTATAAGATTGAGCTTTACCTAGTCTCTTTGTTTAAGTTGTTCTTTTTTTTTAAAGGTTAAATCTAAAGTGGGTAACCATAAAATTCGCCTATATAGATTTATTTAAAATTTGGTTATAAAACATGCATCAAAAATATGCCAAAATTAAAGATTATAGCATCCTGTTTTATAGGATGCAGTTTAGAGCAGATAATAAAGATAAACAAAGAATAACTCAAATATGCTGGCCCTCAGGCTTGTCAAAGATTTGATAAATATGGCATTTTAACATATGTAAGCTTATTATGACAAAGTCCAATCTGTTGATGCACAAGAAAACAAATTTATTCTGTTTTTAAAGGTACAACCTATAGTTTTTCTATTTAAAATAAAAGTTAAAAATAAAAGTTATTCCAATTGTTAATACTTTAATGGTATTTACTGATGGTTCATCATCTGGTGTTGCTGCCTATACTTATGATAAAAAAAAAACAGTATATTTTCAAGTGTCTAACACATCTGTGCAAATAACAGAGATATCTGCAATATTTGCTGTGTTTTGAAGTTCTAATAAGCAGTCTTTAAATATTTTTACAGATAGTGCCTATGTAGCTCAGTCTTTTCCTAGGTTAGAGACTACAAATTAAATTTAGACATCGCCTGCTAAAATTTTATTCTTTACAAATTCAAAGTTTGATACAAAAAAGAACTTTTCCTTTTACATTGGACATTTACAAGCTCATTCTAACCTTCCAGGACCTTTAACTAAAGGTAATTATAAAGCTGACTTGTTTAAACAATGTCCCTCTTGTGTTGTCCATTTGCCTTGCCTACTTCCCATCTTGGGGTCAATCCCTGTGGCCTTGTACCTAATGTTATTTGGCAAGTGGATGTTACACATATTCCTAAATTTGGTAATTTAAAATATGTTCATGTTTTTGTTGACATTTTCCACACTCCAAACTGGTAAAGCTGGAAAAAAATGTTATTGCTCATATGCTGTCAGCAATTGCTATATTAAAACTTCCAACACAACTTAAAACAGATAATGGCCCTGGCTATGTTGGAAATATGTTTTCAAAATTTTAAGAGCAGGCCCCCAGAGACATAAGCCTCAGGTTGTTAGGGAAGGAAGCACAGGGAAGTTCAAGGGGTTGCAGTCCTGGTTACTCATAATTGGATGAGGGGCTAGGTAGCTGACTTTCAGGTCTGGTTAGTCCTGGCCAGACACCTGGGGAATATCTGATCTTTAATTCATGTTCAGAATCTCCTGCTAGTGGGGATGTGGCTACAGCAAAAAATGGAAGAGCAATTAGCTTCAACCTGTGTCTTCTCTGAGGAGCGAGCCTGAGAGAAGGTCAGGGGCTCTTCAGGAGAAGAATTGAGTCCATCTGGGTTGATTGCTAGGTGATGTTACCTCTCAAGTATAGATCTGGTCATTCTTCTTTGTAGAGAGGAGGTCTTCGCTTGCTCACTTCCTTATCTTTGAAAAAGTACTGTGAGGCTTTAATTAACACTTTAATTAACAACGGCCTGAAACTCGAAAATATGGATGTTCAGTGACAGAATGTTTCTGGCATATAGATACACAAAGACAGTTTGCTACTGTCCTATGGAAAGATCCTTTGGACAATAAATGGCATGGTCCAGATCCTGATACGTGGCAGAGAAGCAGTTTGCAACTATTCTAAAGAGATAGATGCAGCCAGATGGTTGCCAGAACGATTAGTAAAGCATATAGATAATAATAATAACACTCATCAGTCCAGGGTAAAAGAATTACCTTGAGAACATATTCCTTTTATATCTCTTTACAGAAATGATGGAAGAAAAACAACTGTTTCCATGGACTGTGATCCTTGCCTCCAGCTGATATATGTTCATGGTGGACTTAAGCTACACAGGAACGGGCTCCTTCCCTATCTCCTTCCTTTCCTTGGTCCCTTGCTTATCTTATTGATAATTCTTTCAGTAGGACCTGTTCTTTTCAATACAATTATGTCTTTTATTAAACAGTAGATTGATGCCCTAAAGGTACAGCCCATTCAGGTGCACTATTAAAGGCTGGAGATGGTCAGCCAAGACTATGAATAGGCCCAATGCTAATCATCCCAGTGAGCTGAAGACAGGAGCTCAGCCAATTGCTGCTGATGTATCCAATGACAAGCTTAGCAAGGGTTGAAGACCCTGGATTCCCAACTAAGACAGGCAAAGTTCCCTTGGGATTATGGCCTTGTAAAAATAAAATAAAGGGGGATCTGTCAGGGGCCTTCTGGCACCTTGCTGCTCCCTGAATTTTGGCATCTGGCTTGACCGGACTACTGCCCGGATACAATAGTGCATTCCTGGCTGACCTGGGGCTTTATTTAAGATCATCTTCCTGAAATACCTTAAATCCTAATCTCCCTCAGGGCTTCCTAAGTAACTCTTCTGAGGAACTTTCCAAATTAGCACATCTTGGTGAGCCATGCTGTGATTTCTAGTCACTTAGTAACCCTGCCAAAGGCAATTAACATCACTGATTTTCAGGAATGCTGGGTGTGTTACCCACCATGGCCACCCTTCTAAGAGGGCATAGCCTTGCCCTTAGAAGTAATTACAACTAATGAACAGTGGAAGCACCCAGAGGGGGTCGGCCTTACAGGATGAATTCCTTCAGTTTGGGGAAAAAGGGGTACATCCATCTCGAGTTAAACGCGAGCCCTTAACTGCAATTACTCTAACTGTAATTCTGGGGCTTGGAGCCACTGGAGTTGGTACAGGCATAGCCTCTCTAATTACCTCCCAGCAACAATTCAATCAACTCTCCCTGGCAACGGACAAAGACCTACAAGATTTGCAAAAAGGCTTACAGGACCTAAAAGAGTCTATGGTGTCCTTATCTGAGGTAGTTTTACAAAACAGGCATGGTCTAGATTTGGTTTTTCTCCAGGAAGGTGGACTTTGCGCTGCACTCAAGGAAGAATGCTGCTTTTACACTGACAAAACAGGTTTAGTGCAAAGCAGTATCAATAATGTTCGCTCCAGTTTGGAGGAATGAAAACAGAACAGAGAGAAACAAGAGTCCTCATATCAAAATTGGTTTTCCACTTCTCCTTTATTATCTCTTCTTTCTTCTATCCTCTGTCCTTTTGTGGGTCTTCTCCTTCTCCGCTCCTTTGGACCTTGAGCATTTAAAAGACTAACTTCCTTTGTTAAAGAACAGGTGGAAACGCTTAACAAAGGCTCTGTGTTACTTCATTACCATGAGCTGGCTGTTACCAATAGCAGTCAGGAGTCCCCTGATGTGCCTGAGGAAGATACCTCAACAGTGCTTGACTTCACCCGGCTAGCCAGAGAGTTGTGCCCCCATAAATATTTTAAATGGCTGCAGATCTATCAGTGACGGGAATATTATGATGCCAAGCCCAGGGGCACACCTGTGAAGCTGTGATCGCAGCCAGTGATGGGAGTATTGTGAGTCCACACCTTGGAGGCAGTTCATATAGCCTAAGACAGGCTGGTCACCTCACAATAGCTATGACCACAGCTGATGATGGGATTATTGTGAATCCAAGTGTGGAGCCAACTCACATAGCCTAGGACAGGCAGATCACCTCATATAACGGTGCTGGGCTTGGATGCTCATCATATAGCCTAAGACAGATAATTCGCCAATTTTTCTTTATTACAAGAAAGGGGGAGATGCTGGAGACCAAGAATCCCAGGCACATAGTCACGATGGATTCTGGTGCTGGAGGCTGCAATTAGCTTTGACCACCTGGATAGATTGCTTCCTGAGACCAGGAACTACCCCCAACCTGATCCCCCCCACCTGTTTCCCCCACCTGATTCCCCCACCTGATTTTCCCCACCTGATTCCCCCACCTGACCAGTTTTAACAGTTAATGTTAAAACCTTAATGAATCACGAGATAGCCTCCCGCCCTTCTCCCTCCAGTTTTTTAGTTCCTTATTCTTTGAGCTTAAAAGTAAAGCTTTGCCCCATAATAAACTGGACTTTGACAAGGAAAACTGCTTGCTCCCGTTCTTTTCTCTCACCCGTTTTTCTTTTAGGCCTGGCCTCTTTGAAGACCCCACAAATTACCAGTCCCACAGGTGGGTACACAGGTCTTACTGTCTCCCCTTTCTTTCATAATATTCCCTGCACTATGCCCAAAGTTTGGCTGAGTCTCAACATTTGCTTTGATACCCTGCTGGAATCTTTCAGAGGTTTTCTGTGGTAGGCTCCTGTTCTGTTTCCTGTTTTCTCCTTCTTCCAATGTCCAGGTGAGGATTGATTATCTTACCCAGGGTCCTCCTTGCTTAGCTTCTTTAGGTGTAGAGATTTTAGTATGTTTATCCTTTATTATATGTCTTATAGCCACTTATAAGTGAGTACATTCAGTGTGTGTCTTTGTGCTTCTGGGATACCTTACTCAGGATGATCCTTTCTAGATCCCACCATTTGCCTGCAAATTTCATGATTTCCTTGTTTTTAATTGCTGAGCAATATTCCATTGTGTAACTGTATCACAATTTCTGTATCAATTTCTCCATTGAGGGACATCTGGGTTGTTTCCAGGTTCTGGCTATTATGAATAAAGCTGCTAAGAACATGGTTGAACAAATGTCCTTATTGTGTACTTGAGCATATTTTGAATATAAGCCTAGGAGTGGTATATCTGGATCAACCTATCTTCTATGCAAGAGGTTTATTAAGTGGGTATGGAGGTAGTAGTAAACAGGACATGGTGGGGAAAGAGAAAGAAAAGGAAATGGAGCACCCCAAGAAAGAGAGAGAGAGTGTGTGTGTGTGTGAGAGAGAGAGAGGGAGAGAGAGAGAGTAAGAGCAAGACCATGTGTCAGGGTCGTCCCTTTAAGGGGCAAGATAGCCATACCTTCCAGGTGTGGCCACCTGGCAGGTGACACATGATGACATCATAAATTGCTGGGTAACCCAGGAGCATGTTGTGTTCCAAAATACTAATATTGCCAGATTGATTTCCAAAGTGGTTTTACAAGTTTACTTTTACACCAGCAATGGAGGAGGTTTGCCCTTTCTCCACATCTTCTCCAGCATATATTGTCACTTGAGTATTTGATCTTAGCCATTCTGATGGGTGTAAGGTGAAATCTCAGGGTCAGTTTGATTTGCATCTCCCTGATGACTAAGGACATTGAGCATTTCTTTAAGTGTTTCTCTGCCATTTTGATATTCTTCTCTTGAGAATTCTGTGTTTAGCTCTGTACCCCAATTTTAATTAGATTACTTACTTTGTTGATGTTTAACTTTTGAGTTCTTATATATTCTGGATATTAGCCCTCTGTTAGATATAGAGTTCATGAAGATCATTTCCCATTCTGAAGGCAGTCGTTTCATTCTGACGACAGTGTCCTTTGCTTTACAGAAGCTTTTTAGATTTATGAGGTCTAATTTATTGATTGGTGACCTTAGAGCCTATACTCTCCATGCTGTGTGGGCAGGTCCTGAGGCCTGGCTTACCTAATAGCGAAGTCCGGTGCAAGTGAGCAGTCTTGAAGACCAGAGTAGATGAGGGTGTGGGTGAGAAAAAGTTCTGCTGTGGAGCCCACATATCTGAGCAGCTTCCAGAAGTGGGACAAATGTGGGTGGCAGCTGCATCGGCAGGGTTAAGCAATCATGAAAGGGAGAGGAGATGAGGGTGCAAGAGAAAGATTTGTTGTGTGCAGGCAACAAAATGTGAAGAGGGGTTCTAGCATGTCTAAACATTGCTAGCAGAATCCTCCTGGGTTTCAGCACCAAATGTTTTTATTTATATTAAAATGTCATGCACACAATGAATCTTAAATCCAGTGAGCTTTACTGAATGGAAATGGATATGGAGAGAGGGAAGGAGAGAAACATGGTGTGGGAGGGGTGCCCAAGCAGAGAGAGGGAGGAGCAAGAGATCAAGAGAGTAAGAGAGCAAAGGAGAAACAAAGTTGTTGGTTGATCCCTTTGTGGAGTGTTGGGAGCAGCTATTCTAGCAGCTGCTTTGATATTTAAATCTCAGCAGAAAGACTGGTTTTACCAGGACTTCACTGGAATTAGTAAAGAATTTCCAAGTCCATCTCCTTTTGTTTGTGACAGCAGGTGGGATAGCTTGTCAAAATCACACCTCTTGTTTCACTTCCTTGTGCTGAGCTGTTTTTACTCTGGCTTAAAAGTAGTCTGGAATAAAGCCAGGGGTCTGGTCTAGTCTAGTTTTCACTAGAGCCTCTAGGAAAGGTCCCATGTATTGTGTGTTAGTTTATTAATTTTAATCCTCACTCCCGACTCAAGAACCGTTTGACTCTGCTGGAGGGCTCTGGCAATGGAGCAACTGAACCATGCCTGCTAGGTGCATCTATCTGGTGAGTGACACATGATGACATCATAGGTTGCTAGGCAACCCAGAAGCAAGCTACCTAAATACTAACACCTGGTATGTTTGTTATATAATAGCTGAATAAGGAAGCAAAATTACTACAGACAATTGAATAAGAAAGTAGAAGTTATTAAAAACAGATGAACAAGGTGGCAGGGTTATAATATATAGATGAAAAAGGAAGTGGGTTTATCCAGTCTTGAGGGAATCAGTCTCTGTAGTGGAGCAGTCTTTAAGCCAGAAACATCCAAGGGAAGAAATCTAAGGTGACTATTTTCAGCAAATACTCTCAACAGTTGCACTTACACTGGAAGAAGTCTTTAATATCACCCAAAGAAGGTCTTGCTATCCCCATGTCTTCAACATGGGTCCTTCACATGGCTACCCCATGTTAAAAATATACATTCATTCCAAATTTTACTTGCTTCCTGCAATGAATGTTGATTTATATTACCAAAGAATAGTTTTTAAAAGCTACTTCTTTGTCTACAGTTTCTGAACTTGGAAGTAATCAATATACTGAAGACATATATTTTGAATTGCATAAGATGGTTTTCTGTAGTCATATATTGGGGTGTTTTATCATAACCTCCAATAGCTCCTGTACTTTTCATGGCTTCATCCTAGATTACTTAAGATTGTGTCACTTTGACAGAGGAAGGAAGATCATAAAGTGAAGAGAAAATGTCCAGGGAATATTCTTTCTCAACAATTCCTTATCCATTATAAAAGAATTCAGAAAATACCACCTCCAAACATAACACTATGGATTGCAAACTAACTCATACTTAGAACAGCTGAGAGACTCACATATAGAAAGAGGTTCCTCCTGAATCTATAGGTATAGAACCTATATAGCTGTATGCAAAGAACACTAGGGATTCTGAAATTTCTGTGCCAGAATTTTTTTCTTCTGTAATTTTTATCCTTCAATATCTTTAGGAACATATATTTTAACATAAAAATATATTTTATTATACAGTTAACTTGCTTTTTTAACATTTAATATTAAGATATATGGCACATGGATCTCCATAAAATTATCAAAATGTCTCACACCTTAGCTTTCCATCCCCACAACATTAAAAACAGGTGCATAAATGTATAAAAATGGAAAACATCGAAGAGTTAATGTGTGAAAGCACTGATACATTTTTGAGATAATTTCTGTGAAGTAGAAATATTTTGTTCAAACTAATTCTTAAACTATAGACCTCGGTTAGTTCTATATTTCCTGTGTTATAATGATATATTATAGTCAACACAGACTACAATCAACATTGTACAATCCTGAATTGAAATCTTTACTGTGTGGCTAAGTATCTAATTTTAATGAATTATAGGAATTCCAATGTTCTATTTTCTCACTGTAAAATGTTAAAATGAATGCTCTCACTCTCCCTATAGGAGAGTAATTGGGTCTAAGAGTGTGTTTATAAGTATTAGAAACTTTATTGTTCAGTATAATTTACGTCACATCTCTAAGATTTTAATTAATTAGAAAGTGAACTCAAGCATCAAGCTCCTAATGGGCTGTAATATGCATTCATAATTGGATTGCATGTGAAACTGTAGTATTAGTCATTATACCAATAAACAGTGTCTATATTTCAGCACTATTTAGAAGCTGCATAAATTACTGTAAAATAGCCTTCTAACAATTTTGAGAATCATTTGCAAATTAAATAAATCTGACTTTTTATCAAGCAATTTAAATTTTAATGCAAAAATAAGTGAAACTCTGCTAAATCAAATGTATATTTGAGAAGATTGTGTGAACCAGCATCTGTTCAGTATTTGTAATAATACATATAATTTTTTTAATAGGTGAGTGGTAAATGTTTCTCTTTCCTCTGCTGAGACTCCATGTTTTCTGTTATAGAAATCAGATGTTATGATACGTATTTATAACCCAAGCCATCAGAGGAAAAGGAAGGAGAATTTTCCACTTAGGGTCAGGTTTCTTTATATAACATACACAGTGTCAAGACTACTTATGTCAGTTGTAACAGCCTAAGGAGTCCTTCTTGTAAAAGGAGAAAAATGGAAGCATAAAAAAAAGAAAAAAAAATCAGTTACACAAACAGAAATGACAAGTCAGATGGAAGGAAATCAATACAGATTAGTTTTCTGAGATTGCTTTTGTTTTGTGGCAGTTAAATTAAGAAATTTCAAGCAAAGTGTTCAATGAGCCAGTAGATACTGATTAAAGAAGAATCTTGTCATGATAACAAGTTTCTTGTCATGATAACAAGTTTGAAATTTAGCATATAATCATTGTGGATTTAAAAACTATAATTAGTCAAATAATTTGGATGATGTTGAAAAGAACTCAGATGAAATTAAAGCAATTGTAAGCATATGCAATCTCTGGAGAGACAAGAGGCTAGACTTCAAAATTACTATTACAGAACTTGAGGATTTACTTTTTGGGAGGGGATATTTGGTGTAATTAAAAGAGATATTATGAGAAATATATTAGATGGTAACTGAAGAGATGACAAATTGTTTTGACAATTTGTCTTGTTGTGATGAAATTATTGAGAAAATAAAATTTAAAATATGCAATGATGCCAACAACAAAAAGGCAGCCAATAAAGAGATTGAGAAATGGAAAAGCAATAGGGAGATGCTTTGCCCTATCAATGTTGAAACTGATTAAATTAATATTAAGAAAGTATCATTGAGTTTAACAGGCTGTCTTCATGAACAATTCAAAGAGCTCTCACTATGATAAGAATCAAATGTAGATTTGCTTAAAACAGCAAGATAATTTAAAAGTTTTGCAAAACATTTGTTAATCAAAGAAAAAGAAGAGGAAACTTTGAAATTGAGGAATAATCAGATTTTCCTCCTTAAGCAAGTTAATTCTCCTATGAAGTAATAGCATAAGAATTTCAAAACTCAAAGGTTGGTAATAATTTGGAATATCTTGCACATGTGGTCCAAACTCAACTCCTAATTCTAAAAATGCTGTGACATTTTGGCACTATCAATACTCCTTTACTAATTTTCTACTGAATTTGCCCTTTACAAATGAGTAGCAACATGACTTTTAGACTGTCTCTCTTTTTTTACATTCTGAAGTTTTTGTATGCTTGATACAAAGTTCATATTCACTAAAAATTAATTTTTATAAAACATTTTTATAAAAAAGATAATGATTCTGTCAAACACCAGAATCAAAAGAAAATCACTTTACTAAGGAACAGCCACACAATATGTATCATTACTATTTTCATCACTGCCCTTAAAGTTTATCCATTATTCTTTCATATTGTTCTTGGCTGAATTATCTTTGCATTTTTTTCTCCTGTGCAGATTCTACCTACATGTCAAGGTTTGGTTTAATGTCTACATTTTTTGTAAAGCTTGCTGTGACTATGACAGCCTGCATAGCCTCTTCTCTGAGCTATAGTAATCAAGTAGTCTACTAAGTAAACTGGCTCATAATCTTGTGCTTTGAATACTCTCCTCACTTTAGTTTCTGTGTGCAATGTTTTTCACAATGTGTGTTCGTAAATCTACAGCAATAAGTTGCACATTCTTGACTTCTGTGTGCCAGTTACTACTTCAAATCACCTTTCTGTTGCTAAGAGCAAATAATGTGGAGGAATAAACACAAATATTTTATTTTTAGTTTTAATTATTAATCTCAATTTAGAATTTGATGAGATCTATAATCATGAGGAAAATGGGTTACTTAGCATGCCTGTGAGAAAATAACTTGATTCTTTTAATTGAAATGAAAAGTCTTGAACATTGTGAATCGTACCATTCTTTAGCCTTCTGGGATATGTTAAAAAGGAGAAAACTAACCAAGCAGAATCATTTATATCTCTCTGCATCTTGAAAATAGATTTAGTGTAACAGGCTGCCTTAAACTCTCCCTTCTGTGACTTCTCCAAATGATAAACTGTGTCCTTGAACTGTGAGCCAATATAAACCCCTCTTACTAAAATTTCTTTGATAGGATATTATAGCATTTCAGCAGAAAAATTTACTAACAGAGAAATCAATGAATAATTTTTACAATGGAAAAAGAACATCAAGTATTCACTTGTAATGCATTACATAGGTAGTTTTCTATATCAATAGCATGACATTCTTCTAAATAATAACTTTATGTGATTATATGTGTATAAGTTGCCATTTTCAATGGGACATGGAGTTTTAGGAGCTATTTCAGAAATTTCACTAGGAAGAAGCATATAATATTTTGTCTTTAAAATGTAAAGCCTGCTACAAACATGGTTGAACAAGTGTCCTTGTTGTGTACTTGAGCGTATTTTGGATATATGCCTAGGAGAGGTATAGCTGGATCTTGAGGTAGAACTATTCCTAATTGTCTGAGAAAGTGCCAGATTGATTTCCAAAGTGACTGTACAAGTTTACATTCTCATGAGCAACTGAGGAAGATTCCACTTTCTCCACATCCTCTCCAGCATTCACTTGAGATTATGATTTTAGCCATTCTGAAGGGTGTAAGGTGAAATCTCAAGGTCATTTTGATTTGCATCTCCCTGATGGCTAAGGGCATTGAGGATTTCTTTAAGTGTTTCTCTGCCATTTCTATATTCCTCTACTGAGAATTCTTTGTTTAGCTCTGTATCCCATTTTTTTAATTGGATTGCTTGATTTTTTTGCTTTTTAATTTCTTTAGTTCTTTATAAATTCTGGATATTAGCCCTCTGTCAGATATAGGGTTGGTGAAAATCCTTTCCCAGTCTGTAGGCTGTCATTTTGCTCTGACAACAGTGTCCTTTGGTTTACAAAAGCTTTTCAGTTCCATGAGATACTATTTATTGATTGTTGATCTTATAGCCTGTGCTGTTGGTGTTCTGTTCAGGAAGTTGTCTCCTGTGCTGATGAGTTCTAGGTTATTTCCCATTTTTTTTTCTTCTAACTGATTTAGTGTGTCTGGTTTCATGTTGAGGTCTTTGATCCACTTGGACTTTAATTTTCTGCAGGGTGATAAAAGTGGCTGGATACAAAATTAACTCAAAAAAAATCAGAAGCCCTCCTTTATAACAAATACAAAAGCGTCGAGAATGAAATCAGGGAAATAACACCCTTCACAATAGCCACTAATAACATAAAGTACCTTGCTGTGACTCTAACCAAGCATGAGAAAGACCTGTTTGAAAAAATTTCAAGTGTCTGAAGAAAGTAATTCAAGAGGATATCAGACGATGGAAATATCTCCCATGCTCATAGAGCAGTAGGATTAACATAGTGCAAATGGTCATTCTGCCAAAAGCAATCTACAGATTCAATGCAATTCCCATCGGAAGAAAAATTCTCAACTGCATATGGAAAAACAAAAAACCTAGAATTTCCAAAATAATCCTGTACAACAACAGATCATATGGAGGTAACTCCATCTCTGATCTCAAGCTGTACTATAGAGCAATAGTAATAAAAACTGCATGGTATTGGCATAGAAACAGAAAGGTGGATCAATGGAACTGAATAGAAGACCTAGAAATAAACCCACACACCTATGAATACTTGATTTTTGACAAAGAAGCCAATACCATTCAATGGAAAAGAGATAGCATCTTCAACAAATGGTGCTGGTCCAACTGGATGTCTACATGCAGAAAAATGAAAATAGATTCATATTTATCAAATTTTTCTTTAATAAGTTTGATGTATATATTTTCATGTAGAGGTATCTGAAGCTTTTATAAACCTTTTTTAAAAATGTATTTATTTTTAATTAATTACAGTTTATTCACATTGTATCCCAGCTATAACCCTCTCCCTTTTCCCCTCCCAAACTCTCCCTTCCTCCTTCTTCTTCTCCCATGTCCCTCCCCCAGTCCATTGATAAGGGATGTCCTCCTCTCCTTTCATCTGACCCTAGCCAATCAGGTCTCCTAAAGACTGTCTGCATTGTCTTCTTCTGAAATCTAGTAAGGCTGCTTCCCCCATCAGGGGGAGGTCATCAAAGAGATAGCCACTGAGTTCATGTCAGAGACAGTTCCTGTTAACATTACTAGGGTACCCACTTAGATACTGAACTACCATGGGCTACACCTGTGCAGGGGTTCTAGGTTATGTCTATAACTGTTCATTGGCTGGAGTATCAGATTACAAAGGTGTGCATATCTTAATATATGATTCTAACTTCCAATTAGCTGAACGACCTTCTAAGTACAATTCAATCTAATATAAAACAGTAACTTTTAGAATTTGCAAAAATTAATTTGAATGATTTTACGTTGCTCCAAATTTAATAGATATTATTGGCACATTATCATACATTCCTTATTTAAAGCTGGTGATGTTACATTTAAATCACAAATGAACAAAACTGTCACATTTTTCTAGATTCCAAATGAAAACAAAATACAGGGCTACTTGAAGATAAGTAGACATATTCAGCAAGTATGGAGAGTTCATTAGTAATACCTAACAACTTTAGTTAAACATATTTTGCTTAATTTCCATTTCTCTCATTATGATTTCCACTTAACTGTTTTTACATATTTGGTTCCTATGCTCTTACCACATATATATAAAGGAAAATGTATGTTGTTAAATCTCATGCTTTCTCTGTTTATGTGAATTCATTTACTCTCTAGAGTTTTATTACTGTTAGTCTCACAACTAAGTTTACACCTTCTAGCCCATTTTCTATGAATTATGAAAAAAAAAAGTTAAATAAAGGAAAAATTTTCAGACCATATCATTCCTTAACTCTTAGACTCTTGTACATGGATGGACATATCTTTCTGTAGGTTACAAAATTTTCTTATATGAACTTCCTGAAGATATTCTTTATGCCTTCATTACAGTATTCTCTTTCTATGCTTGTAATTCAGAAATCAAGTCTTTTCATGGTACTCCTGCTGGGCATGGTGCTCATGCTTAAAACCCCAGTACTTGGATGGTAGAGGCAGGCAGACCTCTGTGAATTTGAGGCCAACTTGACCTACAAAGTGAGTCCAGGATAGCAAAGGCTACACAGAGAAACTCTGTCTTGACAAAACAAAATTAACAACAATAATGATAACAATAATAATAATAGAAAAGCACAGTGTTCTCAAACTTTTGCATATTCCATGACTATTGGTTATTAATCATTTTTATTAACCTTTACTGAATGATCCAATTCCTCATCTTTGTCTTTCATCTCTGACGCACCATTTTTGACATGCTCCATTCTGTTCTAAGGTTTTTCACTGAGGTTTTAATAGGTTTATTAAATTTTATTTCCAATACTGTTTCAGTTTTGGTTATCTTAAAATTTCAAACTCCATTTTCATGTCTTGGCTTGACTTCTTTTTATTATTTTTTAATATTTTTTTATTTTTAAATAATTTTATACATTCACTTGTATCCCAGCTGTAGTCCTTTCTCTCTTTCCCTCCCAATCCTCCCCTCCCTCCCTCATCTCCTACCTGCCCCCTTCCGAGTCCACTGAGAGGGGATATCCTCCTTTCCTTCTGTCTGGCCCTATCTTATCAGGTTAACTTCTTTATTTTAATCATATTTTTGTCTTTGTCATCTTTGAGTTGCTTAACAATATTTATAATCATTTGCTAAATTATTTGAGAGTTCTATTTCATTTTCAGTAGTAGCTATTGTTATGTGATTTGGTTTTCTTAGATATTTTTTATATCTATGTTCATATTTGTACATCTGGGAGTTACTGTGTTGGTTCAGTTTTCTTCCCCTTTACAGGCCACCTTTCTTCTCTCAGCAGGGTGTTTACAATGTTCAGGAGGGGTTAAGTTCTTAAATATATTGAGATGTCAATATATTCTGTTTCTCTGGTATTTGGGACTACAATCTCTTTGCCAGGTTTTCTGCTTGTTGGCTATATTCTAGTGCCTTTAGAGGCTTATTCCAGGAGTTTGAAATACATTTTTCCTGGTTGTGTTAACTGGTGCTGCATCTAACAGTCATATAGGTCAATGGCAAGGTTTCTAGCAAACAGTTCCTAAGGCTATGGTGAGTCATGAAGGAAGAGAATCATCTGGGTTACTTAGGTGTAAGTAGTACCCACAAAGTGACTCTTGGAGTATATACTGAGAACTTATTAGGGATAGAGAAGGGCCATGAGGATGTCAAAGGCTCCTGGAAAGTGTGGGGGTGACCACTATAGAAGGAAATTATGAAGGAATATAGAAGTAGCCTACCTTTGACTCCATGCCAAGTTGTTGATCTATAGTGTCTCCAGTAGGAAGATATTTGTGATGATTCCCAACAGGAAGAAGAGGAGCAAGGAGGAGGTTTTAATCCTTGCTAGGCAGCAGGAAGGTGACCAGAATGTATGGGTACTGTACAGGGGTGTTCATATGCATTATACTTTTAAACTTAGGGTGTACATTTACAATGTGGGAATGCGTTAAAAAAACAATTTGGTTTTTAGATTTTAGTTTCATTTTAAATTATGTGTGTGTGTGTTTGTGAGTATATGGATTTGTACATGTGAATGCAAGATCCAAGGATCCTATAAGATTGTATCTTATTCACAGAAACTGGAGTTACAGGAAGTTGTAAGAAGCCCATCAGGAGAACATGGCAATAGCTAACATCATCTGTAAGAATAATATATGATCTTAACTACTGAGCCATCTCTCCAGCTCCCACAATGTTTTTCATGCTTACCCATGATGAGAGTGATTCAATGTTGCTTAGACATAGACCAGAGATAGTTATCTATCAGTCTGTGTCTAGGTTTCTATTACTACAAGGAAACATCATGACCAAAAGCAACATGGGTAAGAATGGGTTTATTTGGCTTATAAATCCTAATTACACACTATTCTGAGGGAATACATGGAAGGAACAAAACAAAAACCAGGAAGAACATCTCCTGCTTTGTTCTCAGTGGCTTGTTCAGTTGGCTTTTTTATACAACTCAGAATCTCCTTCCGAGGGATTGTACTGCTTAGAATGTGTTGGATACTCCCACAACAATCACTAACCAAGGACCTACCCCACAGGCCAATCTGAGGGAGGTATTATTTCATTTGAGCTTCTCTTTTCCCAATTGAGGCTATTTTGTGTCAAGATTACAGATCTAGCTCAATCCATTTCTCTGTGTATCATCTTTTACATATGTTTGCATCTCAACTATCTATCTATCTATCTATCTATCTATCTATCTATCTATCTACCTACCTACCTATCATTTATCTATCTAATTATTCATCTGCTTGCAGATAATTTTGATGTAACTAGCCTGAGGAATGCATTAATATTAACTATATAGAATAATAATAAATAAGTATATATAACATGTACTAATATATTTTTATTATGTCTTCTACATTTCTCAAATATTATGTTCTCTTAACAGTTGTACCAAATATTGATCTTGCATAGTCCTGAAAGTTGGGTTAACCACAGTTAATGAATTGGTTTTGTCACACACAGACACATACACACATATACACACACACACACACACACATACATATATATATATATATATATATATGTAAATTTGGGATTAGCTCCCCAAATAATTTTGAACATACACTATGAAAAAGTAAAGTAAATCAAATAAATGCTATCACCTATGTCATCATTCATAGTGTGTGGGACTTCTGAACACTGATTTTAAAAAAACATTCTTGGGCAGCCCAATTTTCCAGATATGTTCAACATGTACTTAAAAGAAAGGTTTACAGTAATCTATTGTTATGATTGATTTTGTTATTGGTTATCTCCAATCAGTAGAAGTGGCTTCTAAATCATCATACTATAGATTATAATTTAGTTTGAATTGGTAATATTCAGCATATTGAAGACTGAGTTGTTATATATACACATTTAATGTGATTATCGCTATCATATATTGGCTTCCCATAGGTATAAAGCAAAGACTAAGAATTTATGAAATTTGTGGTATGGTTTATTATTGTTAGAAATTATTCCAGAGAACTAATGTACAAGATAGGGGACAGTGAATTAAGGAAAGAAGGTGAGACAGTAATAAGATGCATTATCAAGCTAGTAATTGCTGTGTGTTATCAGAAAACATCAAGTTAGAGCAGTCTGAGTAACTGAATAGATTCAATCTGAGAATTATTTACTTGAAAGATAAGATAGAGTACTTATCTTCTATATCTCATCCTCTAGGAAATACTCAATAGGCTTCTCTGGGCATCCCTTATAGTAGCTTTTGGTTAAACCACAGAGGAGAATATAAGAAATACAAATCTTAGGCGAAAACAGATGTTTTCTATTTGTCCAACTGTTTACATTAACATGAGAATTCTGAAACATTTTTTTTCTTTTTATTCATTAGAGTTTATTCACTTTGTATCTCCCAGTAAGCAGAAGACTTTCTGAGAGTTGTGAAACTCTTAAAAAGTTGTGGGACCTCTCTGACAAAGAATTGTCACTAGGAGTGAGGCTTGGAAATTCTAACCTGGCTTTGTTATTTATTCTTTCCTGTTTCCTGATCTAGTAACACTTGCAGAGCTGCTAACTGATGGTTCCACTAGTACAACTAGAGAACTCCAGCTATAATGTTTTCCTCACCCTCTGAGACTATGCAACAAACTAAGTCCATTTTTTTCCCTTAGGATGTTTCTGTCAGGCACTTTTGTCACAACAAAAAGAAAAGTAAAAAGCACTCTATTTCCAGGATATGGTATTTGAATACACATATTAAGTGAATAAGAGCCACCTTCTATTAATATAGAATAACCATCTATTTAGATAAAGGTATAACTAAATGGACAGAACAACGGAATTGGCTTTCTCTCTTCCTTTTGCAGCTTTGATAAGCAACCTCTGCTACTAACATAAATAATACTAGGTCAGGGGCTTGAAGATTTATGTCAACAACCATCTTGGGGTTCTTGGTATTTAAGCCTCAGATTAATAGTAATATTATCAAGTTTCTTGCATCCATAGATACAGGCAAAGATTGAGTCATTTTACTAGCATTCTTGGATCTCCATCTAGCAGATGGTCCACCAAGGAAAATTTCAGCCTCTTTCAGCACATAAGCCCATTCTCCTAATAAAACATCTCATCTATCATATACTTACATATCTATCAATTCTTTGTTGGCCTACAAATCTCTCTAGAAATACATCTATCTATCTATCTATCTATCTATCTATCTATCTATGTTTGTCTGTCTCTCTTGTTGTCTCTCTAGTGTCCATCATCTCTGGATTGTTTTCAGTAACAGAATTTAAATGATATAAATAGGTAAAAATTAATAACTTTATGTTAGGTGGCACCAGATAAAATGAAATGGTAGAGCTATGGTTTATTTATGTTGCAGTTGCAAACTCTGTGTACTTATTAGTGCCTGTGCATGTGACAAAATTTAGCTTGAAACCTCTTTGATAGTCTACTTCTAAGATGACAAGGTTATGAGAGAGAAAAACCTTTAGTCCTCATCAACTTCTAATTCCAAAAGCTTCTAATAAAAAAGATTTTGTTATAGACAAAAAGAACAATCTAATTTCAAGTAAGCTCAAATAACCTTAAACTAATGCATAGACATCTTGTGTCTTTGAAATACATTTGAAAAAGTAATTTGTTAATTTGGGAACCTTGGAAAAATTATGTAAATTACTGTTTCGAACCTTTAATAAAATGGGTAGATGGAACCAAGCAAAAGCTTTGTACTTGAAGTTTTCTGTATATCTCAATTGTAGAAATCTAAATCTCAATCTGGAAATTTAATTATTTGTTTTATTGTATTCAAGGAATAATAAGAAGATATGAAATTGTTTTTAGAAATACAATTATGCTTGATAAATTACTCCAGTCAACATAACCACATTTATTTTGAAGCTAAATTTTGACTATTATAACTAAAATTGAGGTATGGGAAGTTTTTTTTTCTTTCTTTTTTTTTTTTTTGCCCTGAAAATTGTGTCACCTTTAATTAATATTTTTCATTATTACTAGAGTTTGCAAGTAAAACTTCCCACTGTCCTTAAATTGTTTTTCATTTCTCAAAATCCCTGTGATATCCATATTCGATATTTTTTTGAGGACTTTTTTTTATTAATTACACTTTATTCATTTTGTATCCCCCCATAAGCCCCTCCCTCCTCCCCTGCCGATACCACCCTCCCTCCCCTTTCTGCATGCATGCCACTCCTCAAGTCCACTGATAGGGAAGGTTCTCCTCTTCTTTGCCTCACCTTAACGCTGAGCTCCCAGCAGTGCAGTGTTCTGAAATGGATAGTTAAATAAAAATTAAAATAATAAAAAAAAACACAGCCTTGTTATTAGCTTACTTTGTGCCTAGTATCTTTTTTTGCTTTGCCTTTTTGTTTATTGATTTTTTATAATTATTTTTATTTTTATAATTACAGTTTATTCACGTTGTATTCCCTCTGTACCTCCCTATCCCACCTTCCCTCTTCCCCACCTGTGTCCCTCTCCCAGTCCACTGAAAAGGGAGGTCCTCCTCCGATTCCCTCTGATCCTAGTCTATCAGGTCTCATCAGGAGTGGTTGCATTGTCTTCCACTGTGGGCTGGTAAGGCTGCTCCCCCCTCAGGGAGAGGTGATCAAAGAGCAGGCCTTGAGAAGACAGGAGCTCCAGAAGGACAGCAACAAATCCTAAAAGTCTGGGCACAGTAGTCTTTTCAGAAACTGATACCCAGCCAAGGACCACTCATGGAGATGGCCTGGAACCCCTGCACAGAGGTAGCCTATGGCAGTTCAGTATCCAAGTGGCCTCCATAATAATGGGGACAGGGACTGTCTCAACTATTTTTTTTAATATTTTTTTATTATTTATAAAATCTGGAGAGATGGCTCAGTGGCTAATAGTGCTGCTCTTTTTTAATTAAATTTTTATTTTTTAGATTAATTACATTTTATTCGCTTTGCATCCCAGCTATAGCCCCCCTTCCTCATTCCCTCCCTCCCTCATCTCCTCCCATGCCCCTCTCCAAGTCCACTGATAGAGGAGATCCTCCTCCCCTTCCATCTGACCCTAGGTAATCAGGTCTCATCAGGACTGTCTGCAATGTCCTCCTCTGTGGCCTGGCAAGACTGTTCCTCCCTCGGGGGTGTGCCTAATATCTCCTGTGAACATAGCTTGTTGAAACAAATTATTTGATATTAAGTATTGAAGGAGAAAATGATTTCCTCTTAAGCTAAATCTTTTGATGCACCACCTTGTGAGGATCAGATGCATCTTTAGCCCCAGCACTGTGTTAGATGTAGAAAGAGAAAAGATATATATTTATGGGAAAACAAACAATTTGAAACAGAGTACAGAGTATATGACAGAAACTTTTGTTGTTTTTTAATAAATCTATCCAGGTATAACTTTTAACTTTGATAGACTGACAGGTGAAGTTGGTACAGTATCTTATTTATAGCATCCTAGTTGTTTTAATAGAATTCTGATTGTTTCCTGTAATGGTGGGAAAACTGAAATTGGGTACTTTAAATGTCTTTCACTCTAGTTTTATATCTCTTTGCTACTTAATGATGCTAAGAAATTCTTTAAAATATAGAAAAAGGAAGATGAGGAAGAGGAAAAATGTAAGGGATATTTATAAACAGATAAAATCATGTTAAATTCAAATATATGTGGCCACAAAATTTGATTGAACATAGTCAAAGTCATATGTCTGTATATTATTAATGAAACCTCAAGTTGAGGCAAAGATGAATCTAAATGTGTGAGCTGTCTTTTGAAACTGAAGGATGAAATAGTTATTCTCTGTATCTTTATGGAAATATTTGCTGATGCTTGTTCTTTTTCATAAAATTTAACACTGATAATTATATAGAAAATATAGATTCTTCTACATTTCCTTTTATGTTCCACATTGCATTTTGTTTAGTTAGTTAGGTTTTTTCCTGAAAATTATAGGATTCAAAACTTCATTCAACACTCATAATAATCAAATATTGGTATACTATTTAACATGTGAAATGTTTGTAATACCTTTGCTATTTTTGCCATCTATTTTTTTTCAATTTTTAAAAAAAAATCATTTATTATTCATTACAATTTATTCACTTTTTATCCCAGTTATAGTATCCCATTATCTCTTCCCAGTCCCACCCTCCCTCCCTCTTCTCCCATATGCCCTTTCCCTAGTCCACTGATAGGGGAGGTACAACTCCCTTTTTATCTGACCCTAGCCTGTCAGGTTTTATTAAGACAAGCTGCATTGTCTACCTGTGTCCTGGCAAGGGTGCTCCCCCTAGGGGAGGTGATAAAAGAGTCAACCACTGAGTTCATATCAGAGAAATCCCCTACTCCTATCACTATAGAACCCATTTGGAGACAGATCTGCCAATGGGTTGAGTCTGACCAGGATATCTAGGCCCTCTCCATGCATGTTTGTTGGTTGGAGTATTGGTATATGCAGCCCCCCCCCCCCGGCCCAGATTTTTGGCTCTGTTGGTGTCCTTGTGGAGCTTCTGTTTCTTCCAGGTCTTTCTTTCTCCCAATTCTTTCATAAGAGACTCTGTACTCTGCCTAAAGTTTGCCTATGAATCTCAGCATCGGCTTCGATACCCTGTTATGTAGAGTCTTTTGGAGGCCCTCTATGGTATGCTGCTGTCCTGTTCCCTGCCTTCTTCCCCTTCTGATGTCTATCCTGTTTGCCTTTCTGAATGAGGATTGAGCATCTTCCCTAGGGTCCTCCTTGTTGGAGAGCTTCTTTAGAACTATAAATTTGAGTATGTTTATCCTATGTTTTATGACTGATATCTACTTGTCTATGGTGTGCTGCTGTCCTGTTTCCTGCTTTCTTCCCCTTCTGATGTCTATCCTGTTTGCCCTTCTGAGTGAGGATTGAGCATCTTCCCTAGGGTACTCCTTGTTGGAGAACTTCTTTAGAACTATAAATTTGAGTATGTTTATCCTATGTTTTATGACTGATATCTACTTATAAGTAAGTATATACCATGTGTGTCTTCCTGCTTCTGGGTTACCTCACTCAGGATAATCTTTTCTAGTAACATCCATTTGCCTGCAAATTTCATGATTTCCCTGTTTTAAAATAATGAGTAGTATTCCATTGTGTAAATGTACCATAATTTCTGCATCCATTCCTTGGTTGAGGGATATCTAGGTTATTTTCTTATTCTTGATAGTATGATATTATGAGAAAGTGGATAAGCAAATTTCCAATTGTATACTTGAGCATATTTCTGATATGTGCCTAGGAGTGGTATAGCTGGATCTTGAGGAAGCGCTATTCCTAATTGTCTGAGAAAGCACCAGATTGATTTCCAAAATGGTTGTATAAGTTTACATTCCCACCACCAATGGAGTAGGTTTCCCCTTTCTCCACATCCTCTCCAGCATGTGTTGTCACTTGAGTTGTTGAATTTAGCAATTCAGGTGGGTGTAAGGTGAAATCTATGGGTGGTTTTGATTTGCATTTCACAGATGACTAAGGACATTGAACATTTCTTTAGGTTTCTCTGCCATTCGATATTCCTCTATTGAGAATTTTGTTTAGCACTGTACCCAATTTTTTAAATAATATTTTATTTTTATTAATTACAGTTTATTTTCTTTGTAATCCAGCTGTAGCTCCCTCCGTCTGCCACTCCCTATCTGACCCTCCCTCCCTCTTCTCCACCAATACCCCTTCCTCAGTCCACTATAAGGGAAGTCCCCCTCCCCTTCCATCTGATCCCAGTCTATAAGGTCTCATCAGGAGTGGTTGCATTGTCTTCTACTGTGTCCTGGTAAGGCTACAACCCCCTGAAGAGGAGGTGATCAAAGAGCAGGCTAATCAGTTTATGTCAGAGACGGGACTTGTTCCCATTACTTGAAAATACACTAGGACACTGAGTTGCCATGCGTCACTTCTGTGCAGGGATTTTAGGAAATCTCTATGAATGATCCATGGTTGGAGTATCAGTCTTAGAAAACACCCCTGTGTCCAGATTTTTTGGTTCTGTTGCTCTCTTCATAGAGCTTCTGTAACCTCCAGGTCTTTCTGTCTCCCTTTTCTTTCATGAGATTCCCTGCATTCTTCCCAAAGTTTGGCTATGAGTCTCAGCATCTGCTTTGATACAGTGCAGGGTAGAGTCTTTCAAATGCCCTCTGTGGTAGGCTCCTGTCCTGTTGCCTGTTTTCTCCTTCTACCAATGTCCATTCTGTTTGTCATTCTGAGTGAAGATGGATCATCTTACCCAGAGTCCTCCTTCTTGTTTAGCTTCCTTTGGTGTACAGATTTTATTATGTTTATACTATATTACATGTCTAATAACCACTTGTGAGTGAGTATATTCCCTGTGTGTCTTTCTGCTTCTGGTATACCTCACTAAGAATGATTTTTTCTAGGTCTTACCATTTGCTTGCAAATTTCATGATTTCCTTGTTTTTAATTGTTGAGTAGTATTCCATCGTGTAAATGTACCATAATTTCTGTATCCATTCCGCAATTGAGGAGCATCTGGGTTATTTCCAGCCTCTGACTATTACAAATAAAGCTGCTATGAACATGGTTGAGCAAATGTCCTTGTTGTATACTTGAGCATCTTTTGTATATATGCCTAGGAGTGGTATAGCTGGATTTTGAGGTAGCACTATTTCTAATTGTCTCAGATTGGGTTATTTGGTTTGTTATAGTCTTACTCCTTCAGTTCTTTATCTATTTGGGATGTTAGCCCTCTGTCTGATGTAGGATTGATGAGGATTCTTTCCTAATTTATAGGCTGTAATTTTGTTCTGATGACAGTGTTCTTTGCTTTACAGAAGCTTTTCACTTTCTGAACATCCCACTTATTGATTATTGTCCTTAGAGCCTGTGTTGTTGGTGTTCAGAAAGTTGTCTTCTGTGCCAAAAAGTTCAAGGTTCATCCCCACTTTTTTTTTCTTAATAGCTTTAGTATACCTGGTTCTATGTTTAGGTCTTTGATCCACTTGGACTTTAGTTTTGTGCAGGGTGATAAGCATAGATCTATTTGCATTTTCTACATGTAAAGATCCAGTTAGACCAACACCAATTTTTGAAGATGCTACCATTTTTCCATTGTGTGGTTTTGGCTTTTTTGAAAAAAATCAAGTATCCATTGGTCTGTGGGTTTATTTCTGGATCTACTATTTGATCCTTTTGATCCACCAGTCTGTTTCTATATGAGGACCATGCAGTTTTTATTACTGTTGCTCTGTGCTACCTCTCAAGACCAGTGATGTATTTTTCTGCAGACATTCTCTTATTGTACAGATTTTTTTTTTTTTAACAATTTGGGGTTTTTTGTTTTGCCATATGAAATTGAGAATTTTTCTTTCATGTTCTGTAAAGAAATATGTAGGTGTTTTGATGGGATTTGTATTTAAACCGCAGATTGCTTTTGGTAGGATAACCATATTCTCTGTTAATCCTACTGCTCCATGAGCATGAGAGATCTTACCATCTTCTGATATCTTCTTCAGTTTCTTTCTTCAGAGACCTGAAGTTTTTTCAAACATGTCCTTCACTTGCTTGGTTAGAGTTATACCAAGGTACTTTACATTATTTGTGGCTACTGTGAAGGGTATTTTTTCCTTACTTTCTTTCTTAGCCATTTTGTCTTGTGTATATAGGAATGGTACTGATTTTTTTTAATTTAATGTTGTAACAGCCACTTTGCTGAAGGTGTTCATCAGCTGAAGGAGTTCTCATGTATACTATCATACCATTTGTGAATAAGGATTCTTTGACTTCTAGCTTTCTTATTTGTATTCTTTTGATCTTCTTTAGTTGTCTTATTGCTCCAACTAGAAATTCAAGTACTACGGTGAAGAGATAGGAAGAGAGTGGTCAGCCTTGCCCCGTCCCTGATTTGAGTGGAATTGATTTCAGTTTCTCTGTGTTTAGTTTCATGTTGGCTATAGACTTGCTGTATATTGTGTTTACTCTATTTAGTTATGTGCCTTGTATCCCTGCTCTTTCCAAGACTTTAAATATGAAGGGATGTTGGATTTTGTCAATTTTTTTTCAGGTCTATGGAGTGTGTTTATATGGTGATTTCAGTGATGGATTTCCATATATTGAACCATACCTGCATCCCTGGGATGAAGCCTAGTTGGTCCTGGTGGATAATATTTTTTATGTGATTTTTGGATTTGGTTTGTGAGTATTTTATTTAGTATGTATGCATTAATAATCATAAGAAAGGTAGCTCTGAAGTTTTTTTATTTGTTGGGTCTTTGTGTGGTTTACATATCAAGGTGCCTGTGGTCTCATAGAATGAGTCTGGTAATGTTCCTTTTTTCTCTATTTTGTGGAATTTTTTGAAGAATATTGAATATTAGATCTTATTAGAAGGACTGGTAGAATTCTTTGCTGAAATAATCTGTCCCAGGGCTTTTCAGGAAGGGGAAATTATGAAGACTACTTCTATTTTCTTGAGGGATATAGGAATATTAAATCTATGTAGTTGATCTAGATTCAAGAAAATTACCCGTTTCGTTTAGATTTTCAAATTTTGTCGTATATATGCTTTTGAAGTAAGACCTTATGATTCTTTGGATTTCCTCAGTGCCTGCCATTTTGATCCACTTTTCATTTCTGATTTTGCTGATCTGGATAGTTTCTTTCTGATTTTTATTGGTTTGGCTAAGAGTTTGTCTATCTTGCTGGTTTTCTCAAAGAACCAGCTCTTGGTTTCTAATTTCTTGATCTCAGCCTTAAGTTTGATTATTTCTGACTGTCTACTCTTCTTGGATGTGTCTGCTTCTTTCTTTTCTAGGGCATTTAGTTGCTTGTATGAGATGCCTCAAACTTCTTTCTGAAGGCATTTAGTGCTTTGAACTTTCCTCTTAGCACTGCTTTCATTGTGCCCCATAAGTCTGGGTAAGTTGTGCCTTCATTTTCATTGAATTTTAAGAAGTCACTAATTTCTTTTTTTTTTATTCCTTCCTTGATCCATCTAATTCACTTGCAAGATATTCTGCAGTTTTCTTATGTGTCTGTTTAGACTGCTGTATTTTTTGCCATTACTGGGCTGCTTTGTTTTTTAACCTAATAGTAAATTAATAGATAATATTACCTAAGAAATGTTATTTTTCTCAAATATAGAGACAATGTTGCCATTACTATTGATATCTGGGTAACTATTCTCCATAGATGAAAAATGTTCACTATGATCAGTAGAGTAAGTTTAAAATCAGATGTGAATAAGTTGCAACATTCAGTCTTGGTACCCAACTACATCAAATGAAGAGTGCATACAAAACATAGTTACGTAAGACTCTACTTTAAAATACATAAGCTATATAAATGACACATGAGATTTTTTTCACAGAGTAATGCATTTTCTTAAAGAGCTAATGAGGCTAAAAGGACATTAGTAATTTTACAGAATTTTGTTTTAATGAAGGACGTAAAACACGAGAAAATGAAGAATATATGTTGATTTCTTAGCATTTAGATGGAACTCATTCAATAGGTGAGATTTCAAGATGTAGTAAAGCAGTTATTAGATAAAATTACTTTTTATTGAAATCTCAGAATCACTGTTTATCCTTCAATTATATACACTGCACCAACATATATATTCTAGAGGAAGATATCAGAATAAAATGTCTTTTATTACAAAAATGTCTTTACTACCACTACTCATTTAGCATGTGAAGAAAGAAGAAATCACTTAATTCACATGTTGTTGCATTCTGGTCACACAGCATTCTTTAGATAACTCTATTATTGCAGTTCTTGAAAAAGGAAGGTGAGACACAAGGTGTCAACTTCCCGAACTAATCTGAATAAATCTGATGCTTTCTGGTAATTAAGAAATAAAACAAGTTACCTAGGAAATGTTTCCACTAGTATCGACACATGCTCAACTGTGGTTATGTTTCACCAGTCTAGAAAGAAAAAGAGAGGAGAAACTCTGACAAAACAAAACGAAACAAAAACCATCCCCCCCAAACAAAACTAAACTAAACAACACAGTGATCTCCAACAGAGTGAGGAAATCTTCATTTTTTGAATTTCCATTTTTCATTTCTGGAATAAGACTCTTATCAGGTTAGCTACTCTCACATTACTGAATATTTACACTCTCTGTATACTTTTAATATATACAAACATCTATTTTCTTGAGTTTCATGTATTCTTAGTTCCTTTTTTGTACCCTTCTGCAGTCATGATGCACCATTATATATACACCTATTGGAAGACTAAGGTTGGCAAATAGGCCAGAATAAATAATGTATATATTAGAGACTTTTAATTGAATTGATTATATTTTCTTCATTAAATATATCTGATCAATCTACTTGACCAGCCATAGACAATTGTCCAGCCACGGCTTCATGACTACAATTAAAAAAAAAAAATCAACCAATTTGAAGATTATCAAATAGTACTGAAGATCTATGTCTATTTATAGAGGGTTATTTTTGAAGGGAGAAAGGCTAATCTTTTAAAATGAATACCTGTGTATCATTAAGCACTTTAGAGAAAGTTTAGGTAAAGAACCTATTGTTTCTTGGAATTCTATTGTTATAGAAATGATACCAAAATTTATCCACTCCCTAGTAAGATTTTTTTTAAAATTTAATTTTATTTACATATTTATTTATTACATTTTATTTACTTTGTAACCCTGCTGCAGCCCCCTCCCTTGTATGCCCCTATGGGCTTTCCCTAGTCCCCTCATAGGGGAAGACCTCCTCCCTTCTATCTGATCCTAGATTATCTGGCCTCATCAAGGCTAGCTGGATCGTCTTCCTCTGTGGCCTGGCAGGGCTGCACACCCCAAGGGGAGGTGATCAAAGAGATGGCCACTGACTTCATGTCAGAGACATCTCTTGTACCCCTCAATCATAATGAACTCATGGGAGCCATTATCAATCATATCACTACAAATACATACAAATGTAGACTGGCAATCTTCTCTTTTTACCTTGATAAAAGTGCATTTAGCATTATGTTACTTGCAATTCTAAGATTCATTACCTTTTTAATTCTTAACTAGTATTTTGTTCCTTTCTCAAATTTATTTATACTTCATAAGAAAATTGTATAATTCATGCACACACACACATTACTGAAGATGAACTTGAATTTCTGATCCTAATATTGTACATTAAGTACATATTCTTGTATCATAAGAAAAAAGTTTAATTTTTCTGCCACTTTATAAAATGCATTGAGGAGGTGGTCCAAGATGGTGGCACCGACCATGCAGATTATCTGAAAAAACAGAAGTTCAGCAGTGAGAGCACTGTGACCAGCAGGCTGTATTGTAGACCTCCCAAAACCCGACTTCTGTGTTTCTCAGATGACAGGGGAATCCATGGGGATACTCAAAGTTCCATTTTCAGACCACCCAGTTAATCTGGGCATTAGAGCAGCTCTAGGCTCAGAGATCTTTCTTTCTACGACCTAGCAACCTACCCACCTGGGTCAGAAAAAACAAGGCCAGCACACCCAGCGAACCCAGAGTAGCTAAGCCAGGCCTGGGACAGAAATTCTATCCTCCACCATCTTTTGTTTAATTAAATTTTTATTTTTATATTACTTACTGTTTATTTATTTTGTATTCCATCTATAGTTCCCTCACTTATTCCATCCCAATCCTACCCTTCCTCCTTCATCTCCCCCATGCTCCTCTCCAAGTCCACTGATAGGGGTTTTCCTCCCCTTCATCTGACCCTAGCTTATCAGGTCTCATCAGGACTGGCTGCCTTGTCTTCCTCTGTGGCCTGACAACTCTGTTCCCCCCCTCTTGGGACTGGGCAAAGAGCCCACAATTGAGTTCATGTCAGAGATAGTCCCTATTCCCCTTACTAGACCACCTACTTGGAGACTGAGCTGCCATCCTCTACATCTGAGCAGGGGTTCTAGGTTATATCCATGAATGGTCCTTGGTTGGAGTATCAGTCTCAGAAAAGAAACTTGTGTCCAGATATTTTGGTTCTGTTGCTCTCCTCGTGGAAATTCTGTCCTCACCAGGTTCCACTATCCCCCCCTTCTTTAATAGGTTTACCTGCACTCTGGCCAAAGTTTAGTTAAGAGACTAGCATCTGCTTTGATACACTGCTGGCTAGAGTCTTTCAGAGGTCATCTGTGGTAGACTCCCTTTGAAAAAATGCCCAGAGCCTGATGCTTTCAGAGTAGTATTCTACCAGACCTTCAAATAAGATCTAACTCCAATTCTCTTCAAACTATTCCACAAAATAGAAACATAGGGATTATTGCAAAACTCATTATATGAAGCCACAGTCTCCTTGATATCTAAACCACACAAAAAGCCAACAAAAAAAGAGAACTTCAGACTTATTTCTCTTATGAACATTGATACAAAAATACTCGATAAATTACTTGCAAACCAAATCCAAGAACACATAGAAGATATCATCCACCATCCTCTACCATCTTAAGGAAGCCTGTGGGACACTGGGGCAGCTATAGACTCAGAGTCCTTTCCACCTATGCTCCAGCTACCTGACACAAACAGTAAGCCAGTAGCTTAAATAACACATTGATCCGAACACCTTAATAGTGGGAGACTTCGACACCCCACTATCACCAAGAGACAGATCATCTTGAAAGAAGCTAGACAGAGAAATAATGACAATTACAGAGGTCTTAAATCAAATGGAACTAAATAGATGTCTACAGAACCTTTCACCCAAACAGAAAATAGTATGCCTTTTCTTAGCATCTCAAGGAAACTTCTCCTAAGTTGACCATATAGTCAGGCACATAAGTAGACCATATAGTCAGGCACAAAGCAAGCCTCAACAGGTACAAAAAGATTGAAACAATTCCCTGTATTATATCAGACCATGACGGTTTAAAAATAGACATCAAAAATAACAGAAAAAGCAAAAAGCCTATACATACATGGAAACTGAATAACTCTACTCAATAAAAACTGGGTTCAGGACGAAATAAAGAAATAAACTAAAGACTTCCTAGAATTCAATGAAAATGAAGGTACAACTTACCTTAACTTATGGAACACAATGAAAGCAGTGCTAAAGGAAATTTCTTAGCACTAAGTGCCTTCAGAAAGAAATTTGAGGCTTCTCATACAGGCAACTTAAAGGCATGCCTGAAAGCACATGAAAAAAAGAGGAAGACACACCAAGAGGAGTAGATGTAGATGCCTGGAAATAATTAAACTCAGGGCTGAACTCTACACATTAGAAACAAAGAGACCAATTCAAAGAATCAATGAAACCAAGCACTGTTCTTTGAGAAAATCAACAAGATAGACAAACTCTTAGCCAAATTAACTAAAAGGTAGAAAGAGACTATTCTAATCAATAGAGTCAGAAATAAAAAGGGAGACATAACCACAGACACTGAGGAAATCCAAATAATCATTTAGTTCTTACTTTAAAAGCCTATATGCCACAAAATTTGAAAATCTAAATGAAATGGACAATTTTCATGATAGATTACATTTACCAAAGCTGAATTAACATCAGGTAAATAAAGTAAATAGTGTTTTATCCACTAAGGAATTAGAAGCTGTCATCAAAAGTCTCCCTTCCAAAAAAGCCCAGAGCCGCACAGTTACAGCATAGAATTCTACCAGACCATCAAAGAGTTAATACCAATATTCTTTAAACTATTCCACAAAATGGAAACAGAAAGAACATTACCAACCTCATTCTATGAGGCCACGGTCACCTTGATACCTAAAGCAGACAAAGAACCAACAAAGAAATAATACTTCAGACCAATTTTGCTTATGAATATTGATGTAAAACTACTCAATAAAATACTCTCAAACTGAATATAAGAACACATTAAAGCTATCATCCTACACTACCAAGTAGGTTTCATCCCAGGCATGCAGGGGTGGTTCAACATATGAAAATACATCAATGTAATTCACCACATAAACAAACTGAAAGAAAAAAAATCACATGAACATCTCCTTAGATGCCGAAAATGCATTTGACAATATTCAAAACCCATTCATGTTTAAAATTTTGGAAAGACCAGGGATACAAGGCACATACCTAAACATAGTAAAAAGCAATATACAGCAAGCCTATAGCTAACATCAAACTAAATGGAGAGAAGCTTAAACCAATCCCACTGCTATCAGGGACACTGCAAAGCTGCCTGCTTTCTCTTTATGTCTTCAACAAATTTTGCTTAGAGTTTGCTTAGTGTATAAGAGCACTTTTTTTTTCTTTCTGAGAACTGGGTTTGATTCCTAGCCCCTAAAATTTCAACCTTCAATGTAGGATGCAGGAAAAATGAGAGCTGAGATGAAAGGCCATAGAACAAGTCTCTAGAGAAGGCACAGAAAGGTTGGTCAGGATTCTACAGCCAACCACTGCTATATTAATGGGTTACTTACTTGTGAGTCTCAGTTATGCGGTAGTTGTCAGAGGAATAAAAATAATGGGAGATTTTTCTAAATATATACTCACAATTATATACTCATTTCTGTTTCTCCATAATTTCCATAAGAACCTTTAACATTATGAACACTTTATCAATTTCTAAGTGTTACAAAGGGACAAAAACAATTATCCCAAATGTTTTTTGCTTGTTTGTATTTGTTTGTTTTTTAACAATTCCTTCTCCTTAATTGTTGGGCCTGATAAGGCCTGCTGCATCTACCTGAGCCTGGCTCAAGTTTGGAGACCTGTCTTTAGCTTACGATTTAAGAGGCGCCACTTTCAGGCAAAAGTGATTCAGCATATCTGCCTTAAAATCAACCCTGCCTGGTAACTGTTACATGGAGTTTTGTTGCTGGCCCACCTCTCCTTGCACTACTTAACCTTGCCCTCTATGTTATCCTACCTCACTTCCTTAATCCTGCCTCCTGACCCAAACCATGAAAAGGACCGTTTTATTCAATAAAAGGAGTTCCTGCTTCGACAGATCTCCCGACTCAGTGGTGTTTTATTCCCTGCAGCATCCGCGGAGGTCCGGGCCTTCGACACTCACCATCCTGCTCAGCCACGGAGGGTGTCCAGCTGGACTGGCCACCTTCCTCTCAGCTCCACCTTCTGGATATTGACCCAGCACTTAATAAGCTTAGAAGTTTCCTTAAGGCCATGCACTCAACACACCTTTTTCAATAACTTGCTCTTTAACCCATGTAACATGTCCCTACCACTTCAAAATGGGTATATCAAATTGGATTTAGTATGTGTGTGTCATTTTTTTCTTCCACTCAAAAGTAGCATTTTCCTAATTTCAATTTTGGGTACCCACACTGTATAAAACAACCAATTCCCTTAAGTTACACTTAGAACTCCACATGTGTGCTGTGGCATGAACCCCCCCCCTTCTATATTTTTTTAAGTGAAGTTCTAGTTTGTTCAAAACCAGAGACAAGTGACAATTTATATATTTTCTGACATACTAGTAAGAAAGCATTCAGTCTTTTACAATCAATTATAATAACAGCTGTGAATTTTTCATAGGCATTCTTCATGAAGTTTCCTTTTACTGAAACAATGGTAAATGTTCACCTATGGCTAGAGAATCTACAATTAAACACTTGATTTAGAAGTACTTTCTGAGTTTTGAACGCTATACAGAAAAGATGTATCACTCTTTTTGTGCCATCAGCTCCATTTTATGACCTGAGCACATTCTACCATTATACCATTGAATGGAACACATGAAATGATACCTTTTAGATAGTTGGTGGATTTTTGAATAAACATACATTATGTATTGGGTAGTTTCATGGTTGTCCTTAATGTAAACACATATATTTAAACCTCTAGATTTACACAATGTCATAGTGTTTTTTTTGTTTCTGGGACAAAAAGCATAGCGAACAATTTTCACAGATCACCTCAGTAGACATAAAGGAAGTATTGATGTGCTTTTTATACATATTAAATCTACATGTTATGTAGACTTGATACAATATTGCTATAATTAGTGACTTATGTAAGTCTCTGTGTTTAAGAAATCCAAAAGAAGAACAGAGAGTATGTATGTGCATTGATTGGTCAAATTGATCAGAATGTTGCCATTTATTTACACACTTGAGTTACCCTCTGGTGCCATTCTTTTACTCTACTAAAGCTTTCTTTCTACTGTTCTCCTATGGATTTTATCATTGAATGTATTGTATTTCTATAGATTGTAGGTTCTATGATACACACACACAGAAATAAATTGTGAGGATATAGAAAACTATGTCCTTGCATATAAGATTTGTTTATCAGCAAGAAGTTCTATAATCTTTTCTTTATCTGGTAGAATACATATCTTAATTTAATTTGCAATTTTTTAATATAAATTCAAGTAAATATATGTTTTCTGTGTTTGTGTTGTTTTGTTTGACAGAGTCTTGTGATGCTTTTCTACAAGATGGAAACCTGAATGTTCCTATTTGAGTATTTAGTCTTTCTTCATTTGCTTCAGTTCTCACCAGAGCAGAAAATGCTTCATTACCCTCAATTGTGTTCTCGTTCTAACAGAAAAAGCAACCAACTTGTTCTTTCTATATCATCATATTCAGAAAGACAATGCTACATTGAACAGTCAAAGATTTTTATTGCACATCCTCAAAATATAAGATTTTTTAAAGCTGAAATGACAAATGGCATTAAAGAGTCAAGGTTTTCTTACAAAAATTTACCACAAGTATACAATTATTTACTTTCCTTTTGTTTAACCTATATTGGGGGGAAAGAGTATTTAAAATAACTGTCGTGTTATAATTTGATGGTACAAATTTAGGGTGCCATTTCAAGGATATTTTGCTATAGGTACAAAAAAAATGTTGCTTAGTGCCACATTTTCCCAATGGCATGTTTTAGATGGAGGCAATATTTAATTAAAAACATTTTCCTATATTTTGAATCCCTAGTATTTCGAACATGTATCTTGGAGAGCTGATTTTCTTTCTCTCTCTCCAAAATTAGCAGAGTCCTGAAGGTACTTCAGCCTGAAAAGCAGATAATGAAAACTACCTCATTGCTGATTCTGCTATCCATCTTCCTCAGCATCAGGAACCACAGACTCTGCAAAAGGATTTCACAAAACCCTCAGGTGAGGAAGGTCTGATTCAGGCTCTTATAGTTAATTAGGTACAAGATTGACAGTCTTCTAGCCAAGTCTTACCAAGTTTACCTAAGCTTTAAGGTAATACTACAAATAGCTGTCTCGATGTAAAGAAAAACTCAAATGCAAGAAAGGAAACAAATTAATGTGCAGAAGTATTTAACTTCAACAAATATTATTTCTTACTTGTAAAAATAGATCTTATAAGATATTGATTTGATTTACAATATATTCAAGAACATTTAAAATTTTTAATTACCTTTATAATATTATGAAAAATTTATATGCTGTTCAATTATTTACTAGTTCTACTGCAAGTTCTCAGTAAAACTCAAATTTATATGTAGTCTATTTATACACATGAACAAATAATTTTAAATAAATTTTGTTTATAATTTTATCAAAATTGAGTAACAAAATTGGTTTGCCATGAATCTCTTTCAAGAGTCAACAGTATAAACGTTATTCTTCATATTTTCTCTTGATATTTGTTATTCCTAGTCTAAAACCAACATCATTTACATTAATATTCATGTAAAGATTGAGCCCAAAGGTCTCCATTCAGAAATGAATTAAATGTATGTTTCAGTATACTTCCTTCAAGACCAAGTGTCCTATAATTTAAATAACATCTTCACATTTATACAAAATGATAAAAGTGTAATTAAGTACCCTGAAAAAAATATAGGACTGTTAGTTTTTAATTTGGTATCAAAGATAACTTAGATATTAGAATAAACTTGAGCACATAATATTGCACCATATAATGTAGAAGGACCAGGGTATTTTGAGGTATGTACTCCTCTGGTTAATTTATCATAACTAATTTATCATAATAATTTATCATAATAATTTATCATAATTGTCATGCAAATGTTAAAATTAATTTTAACATATTAACAGCTCATTTTATTTATGTGTGTTTCACTTGAAATAGAATTGTACCACCTGTCCTTTTCACTTTTCTCCCTCTAGCTCCTCCCAACTATTCTCCCTCCAACCTCTCCCATGCCTTCACATGCTTCTTTTTCTTTTCTTATTATTATTACATACATATGTTTACATGTATGATTGTGTATATACATTATTATACACATACATACCTATAACACATATATGTTTGTTTGTTATTTCTGACCACTCTGAGTTGGACTACCTGACCAACCATGAAAAAAGATTTTTCTCATACGCTAGTACTACAGTTTTTGTTAGTCTCTGGTTCTTGTGGGGATAATTTTCAGCTTACGTGGCTTAACTTCCTTTAACACACATACACACTATATACGCACACACTCATATGCATTGTATACAACTTTAGGTAAATATAAAACAGTATGATTCTTTGAGGCTTTATTGAATGATTTTTGTGTTGTTTGTCCTTATCGTAATTGGGTCATTGTTTCACTGACTCTGTTTTGTTGTTGTTTGTTTGTGTTGATGGTTTTTCTACATTGACCTCCTGTCTTCTTCACTAATTTGAGCCAGTTCCACCTTTATTTTGTTTCATATATCATATCACCTATATCTTTCTATCCTCCTCTTCAACTGCCCTCAACAGCTACATTTCCTTTAACCTTTCCTCGTTTCTGGAGTTCTCCATGTTGTATAGTCAGACCTGAGATTTTGGAGCTAAGAACAGCACATAGGAGAGAACACGCAATGTTTATATTACTGGGTCTGGGTTACCATTCAATGTGGTCTTTTCTAATTTCACATATTTACCTGCTATGCTAAACATTTCATTTTTTCTTAGAGAAAAAAAAAGTATTCCATAATGTATATACACTATTTTTTCATTATACAGTCATCATTTGAATGGAGGGTATGTAGGTTGTTTATATTTCCTTGCTATTGTGAATAGGATGACTATAACTATTTCTGAGCAAGTATCTGTAGAAAAATATGTCCAATCCTTTGAGCATTTGCCAACGAGTAATATAGCTAGGTCATTAAGTATATTCATTCATAGATTTTTGAAATTTCTTCATGCTGATTTTGTGAGTGTCATCACCAATTTGGATAACCACTAAGAGTGAATGAGGGTTCTTTATTTTGCCTAACTTCATCAGCATTTCTTGTCAGTTGTTGTTATTGTTTTTGATCTTAGCTTTTCTGACTGGAGTGAGATGGGATCTTAAAGTTGTTTTAATGTGCTTTTCTCAAATTGCTAAGAATGATGAACACTTTTTTTAAAAAAATTAAGCCAGCCTTAGTTCCTTTATTGAGAACTTTTTGTTTAAATCTCTAGACCTTATTGTAATTTGGTCATTTGTTTCACTGACTCTGTTTTGTTGCTATTGTTTGTTTGTATTGATGGTTTTTGTTGTTGTTGTTGTTTTGGTTCCTTGTGTATTCTGGACATAAATGCCTCTACCAGATTCATATTCAGCAAAGATCTATTCTCATTTTATGGGTTTCTTCGTCCTTTGATTGGTTGTTTATTCAGTTGTCTGACTTAATCTTTTACATTCTAAAGTATATTTCTTACTTTGAATTTTTGCAAAGTTTCCTTTTTTAAATTTTATCACAATTCATAGAATAAATAAAATGCAGTATACAAAAGCAGTGAGAGAACAAATACCTTGGCTGTGAATAAACATAAGGAAATTGTAATTTATTAGTACTGCAAATGATTGGAATTTAAAATGTTTTGGTTTATAAGTAAGATACTTTGAAAATAAAATACTGTTGATAACTATAAGGACAGATAGGTTTTAAATATACAAAATTTAATACAGAATGAATTTACAAACATTTTAAGTAGATAATTATGTCTCATTAAATGTTTTTAAAATCCCTATGTTTTATACCATTGAACTACAAACTCAGAAATATAAGAAGATTGATGGTGTTACTTTAAATTTTTCAATAATTTATCAGGGAGAAATTCTGGTCTTATATCTACCACTTTTTCAATGGAATAATATATGTCACTAACAAGAAATAATGAACTAGTCTGATTAATACAAAATAAAATAGTTAAATATTTAAAGAATTAATTTGTAAGACATTTATTAGCATCAATGTACTTCTTAATACTATGACAAAAGCACATTCATAATGAAATATTACACAGTAACTCTACTTTTTTGCTTTTGCTTATAATAATTATTTACATTTTCAATCCTAATATTTTAGCCTATTGTCTTATCAGAGAAATATCCACAGGAAATGATTTGTTCTGAGGAAGAATTAAAATATTTTCTTTTATTTTAAATTTTTTAAAAAATGAAAAGATTTCTAATGATATAAAATCCATATTGCTCCTGGCTCAGTTTGAAACACATAGCTATTGTTGAGTAACAAAATGCTATTGGTTATATTTCTATTTCTCTTTCCTGTAAAGTTATAAACACCAATGGCATAATGATTCCTTAATGGAGTAGATGATTGAAAATGACATGATAAAAAAATTGCATTAAATCATTTATTTTAAAAGGTAGAGAAAAAGTAATGAATGGTGCAAGGGTTCTATTCCACATTTTAAATCTTCCAGAGGGCCATAAACCAACAAGCAGTTTAGCACCTAAACTTTAGCCTGCAGATATGTGATAATGAAACTCCTGACATTACAAATATATTTATTTGACAGTTGTTCTCACTCATAAAATAATGGTTCTTTAAAAAACTCATTACAAATTACAAATAAGTTTTAAAACCCATAAAAATCTGAACTTATTGCCAAAAAGTAGCTTGAGGATGTTGCTACATAATGATAATCTTCTTTGTGACATTTGGAAATTTTATTCACAATTTATTCACAGAATATAAAAATTCATAGAGAATTGCTTATTTGAAATATGCTTGTGGGCAGGCAGACAAGGGTTTTATTGTTTGTAGTCTGATTAGAATGCCCTGAGATTTGTTATGCATGTACATAAATGACTCAAGTAGTATCGTATTACTGGACATTTTGGATTTGCTGTCACCTTGTCAATTGATCCAAGCCCTTCTTGTTATATCTGTATTCTATATAAAGGTGATTTTATTGCCCATTACAAGCGTAATTCAGTCAGTACTATTACTTTACATTTTCAGTGATTTCGAAGTACTTCTTTTTGCTACTTGATATTCCTAACCTTTTCAAAATAGTTGTTCATTTTGGCAGTTTAATTACTTTCTTTTCAAAATCACTGTACAAGTTCGACGATACTAGTGTAGATGCCAGAACTCTTTCATTTTGATCCAAACATATTTAGCATTCCTGTATAAGAAAGCATCCTTGACAAAAGAAGATCTTGACATTGAACCCAGGACGCGGAAGGCTGGTAGCTGCGGCTGAGGAACTAGTAGCCCTGCCTCTGCTGTCTCAGTCACCAGGCAGGGAGTTTGGTGCTTTGAGCTGTGGGCAAGCACTGTGGGCTGCCTCAGCCAAGGAGGAGGGATGCCCAACAAGGGTAGGTGCAGGGGGATTGAATGTTTGCCACTCTTTGTTCCCAGAGAAGTTCATAGGTGACCTGGATCTAAATGGTCTCAGCTCACGCATGTTATTTCCTCTCAACCAGGAAGCCTCAATGTTGATATTCTGGCTTCAACTGCCCCTCCACTCAACAATTTCGGAGTTTCAGATGCTCTGCCTCTCAGATATGCTGAGCACTGGTCGCTGCCATCTTGGATCTTCCCCCACAATGTTTCTTGATTGTCACATTGATTCTCTCTGTGAAGTTCAAGGAATATGCTACTTTCACTTTTTTTTCAAGGAGCCTGGTGACTGAGACAGCAGAGGCAGGGCTATTAGTTCCTCAGTGGCAGCTACCAGCCTTCCCCGTCCTGGGTTCATGAGCAGCTGTACAGTTTTTCAAGCAAATTGACACTGAATACAGGCTGGGGTAGCTATCTTAATATCTAATAAAATATATTTTTAACCAAAATTAGTCATAAAAGATGAGGAAGGACACTGCATACTCATCAAAAAAAAATCCACCAGGAGGACATCACAATTCTGAACATCTATGCCCAAGTACAAGAGCACCAACACTTGTAAATGAAACATTATTTAAGCTGAAAACACACATCGATACATACAACTTAATAGTGGGAAACTTCAACACTCCACTCTCACCAAGGGACAGATAATCTAGACAAAAGCTAAACAGGGAAGTGATGGCACTTACAAAGTCCTAAATCAAATGGATCTAATAGATGTTTACAGAACTTATCGCCCAAATTCAAAAGAATATACATTCTTTTCAGCACATCATGGAATCTTCTCCTAAATAGACCATATAGTTGGACATAAAGCAAACCTCAAAAGATACTAGAAGATTGAAATAATGCCTTGTATCCTATCTGACCACCATGGACTAAATTTGGATCTCAACAAAAACAGAAATAGCAAAAAGCCTACACACACATAGAAACTGAACAACTTGCTACTCAATGACAGCTGTGTCAGGGAAGAAATAAAGAAATCTAACACGTCCTAGAATTCAATAAAAATGAAGGCACAACATACACAAAATTATGGGACACAGTGAAAGAAGTGCAAAGAGGAAAGTTCATAGCACTAAGTACCTTCAAGAAGAAATTTGAAACATCTCATAAAAAAAAACTAAATGGCTCACCTGGTAACCTTAGTAAATAAACAGACACATGCAAGAAGAGTAGATGGCTGGAAATATTCAAGTTCAGGACTAAAATCAACAAATTAGAAACAAATAAAACAGTTCATAGAATCAATGAAACCAAGAGCTGGTTCTTTGAGAAGAACAATAAGATAGACAAACCCTTAGCCAAGCTAACTAAAAGGCAGAGAGACACCATCCAAATAAACAAAATCAGAAATGAAAAGGCGGACATAACTACAGACACTGAGGAAATCCAAACAATAATTAGGACTTACTTCAAAAGCCTATACGCAACAAAATTAGAAAATCTAAATGAAGTGGACAATTTTATAGATCGATTCCACTTACGAAAGCTAAATCAGGACCAGGTAAAGCAATTAAATAGTCCTATATCACCCAAGGAAATAGAAGAAGTCATCGAAAGTCGCCCATCCAAAAAAAGCCCAGTACCTGATGGTTTCGGTGCAGAATTCTACCAGACATTCAAAAAAGAGCTAACTCCAGTTCTCTTCAAACTATTTCACAAAATAGAAACAGAAGGAACATTACCAACTCATTCTATGAAGCCACAGTCACCTTGGTACCTAAACCTCACAAAGACCCAACAAAAAAAGAGAACTTCAGGCCAATCTCCCTTATGAACATTGACGCAAAAATAGTCAACAAAATACTCGCAAACCGAATACAAGAACACATCAAAGATATCATCCACCATGACCAAGAAGGCTTCATCCCAGGTATGCAGGGGTGGTTCAATATACGGAAATCCATCAATGTTATCCACCATATTAACAAACTGAAAGAAAATAACCACATGATAATTTCCCTAGATGATGAAAATGCATTTGATGAAATCCAACATCCATTCATGTTTAAAGTATTGGAGAGATCAGGGATACAAGGCAAATGTCTAAACATAGTAAAGGCGATCTACAGCAAGCCGATAGCCAACATCAAACTGAACGGAGAGAAACTTAAAGCAATCCCACTGAAATCAGGGACAAGGCTGCCTGCTCTCTCCGTATCTCTTCAAAATAGTTCTGGAAGTCCTTGCTAGAGCAATAAGACAGTTGAAGCAGATCAAGAAAATACAAATTGGAAAGGAAGAAGTCAAATTATCACTATTTGCAGATGATATGATAGTATACATGAGTGACCCCAAAAACTGTACCAGGGAACTCCTACAGCTGATAAACACCTTCAGCAAAGTGGCAGGATACAAAATTAACTCAAAAAAATCAGTAGCCCTCCTGTATACAAAAGACAAAAGGGCTGAGAAATAAATTAGGGAAACAAAACCCTTCATAATAGCCACAAATGACATAAGGTACCTTGGAGTAACCCTAACCAAAGAAGTCAAAGACTTGTATGAAAAAAAATTTCAAGTTTCTGAAGAAAGACTTAGAAGATCATATCAGAAGATGGAAAGATCTCCCATGTTCATGGCTTGGCAGGATTAACATAGTAAAAATGGCCATCTTACCAAAAGCAATCTACAGATTCAATGTAATTCCCATCAAATTACCAACACAATTCTTTACCAACCTGGAAAGAAAAATTCTCAACTTCATATGGAATAACAAGAAACCCAGAACTGCTAAAACAATCCTCTACAATAAAAGATCTTCTGGAGGTATCTCCATCCCTGATCTTAAGTTGTACTATAGAGCAACAGTTTTAAAACCTGCATGGTAATGGCATACGATCAGAATGGTGGATCAATGGAACCGAACAGAGGACCCAGAAATAAACCCACAAACTGATGGTCACCTGATCTTTGACAAAGACGCCAAAACCATACAATGGAAAAAAGATAGCATCTTCAACAAATGGTGCTGGTCCAACTGGATGTCTACATGTAGAAAAATGAGAATAGATCCATACTTATCAAACTGCACAAAATTGAAGTCCAAGTGGATCAAAGACCTCAACATAAAACCAGACACATTAAATCGGCTAGAAAAAAAAGTGGAGAATACCCTAGAACTCATTGGTACAGGAGATAAATTCCTGATCAGAACACCTAAAGCACAGGCTCTAAGAGCAACAATCAATAAATGGGACCTCATGAAACTGAAAAGCTTCTGTAAAGCAAGGACACTGTCATCAAAACAAAGCGACTGCCTACAGATTGGGAGAGAATCTTCACCAACCCTTTATCTGACAGAGGACTCATATCCAGTATATATAAAGAACTAAAGAAGCTGAAAAGCAGCAAACCAAGTAATTCACTTAAAACATGGGGAACAGAGCTAAACAGAGAATTCTCAATAGAGGAATACTGAATGTCAGAGAAGCCATTAAAGAAATGCTCAACCTCATTAGCCATTAGGGAAATGCAAATCAAAACAACACTGAGATTTCACCTTACACCCATCAGGATGTCCAAGATCAAAAACTCAAATGGCAACACATGCTGGAGAGGTTGTGGAGAAAGGGGAACCCTCCTCCACTGCTGGTGGGAATGTAAACTTGTACATCCACTCTGGAAATCAATCTGGCACTTTCTCAGACAACTAGGAATAGCGCTTCCTGAAGATCCAGCCATACCACTCCTAGCCATATATCCAAAAGAGGCTCAAGTTCATAAAAAGGACATTTGCTCTACCATGTTTGTAGCAGCTTTATTTGTAATAGCCAGAAGCTGGAAACAACCCAGATGCCCCTCAACTGAAGAATGGATACAGAAATTTTGGTACATCTATACAATGGAATATTACTCAGCAATGAAAAATAAAGAAATCATGAAATTTGCAGGTAAATGGTGGGACCTGGAAAGGATCATCTTGAGTGAGTTGTCCCAGAAGCAAAAAGACACACACGGTATATACTCACTCATATAGACATACAACTTAGGACAAACCCACTAAAATCTATGCATCTAAAGAAACTAAGCAAGAGAGAGGACCCTAACTAAAATATTCAATCCCCATCCTGAAAGGCAAAGAGGATGTACATCAAAAGAAGCAGAAAATAGGAAACAACCTAGGAACCTGCCACAGAGGGCCTCTGAAACCTCTGCCCTGCAGACTATCAAAGCAGATGCTGAGCCTGATGGCCAACTTTGGACAGAGTGAATGGAATTTTATGTAAGAAGTGAGAAATAGTAAGAGCTGGAGAGGACAGGAACTCCACAAGGAGAGCAACAGAACAAGAAAATTTGAACACAGGGAACTTCCCAGAGACTCATACTCCAACCAAGGATTATTCATGGAGATAACCTAGTACCCCTGTACAGATGTAGCCCATGGCAGTTCAGTGTCCAAGTGGGTTACCTAGTAATGGGAAGAGGGACTGCCTCTGACATAATCTGATTGGCCTGCTCTTTGATCATCTCCCCTTGAGGGTGGAGCAGCCTTACCAGGTTACAGAAGAAGACAGTGCAGCCACTATTCATAAGAACTTATAGACTAAGATCAGAAAGAAGGAGAGGAGAACCTCCCCTATCAGTGGAATTGGGGAGGGGCATGCATGCAGAAAGGGGTGGGAGGGTGGGATCGGGAGGGGAGGAGGAAGGGCTTATGTGGGGTACAATATGAATAAAGTGTAATTAATAAAAAAAATTAAAGAAGTTAAAAAAAAAGAATCAATGAAACCAAGAGGTGGCTTTTTGAGAAAATAAAAAAGGGAGATAAACCCTTAGCCAAACTAACTAAAAGGTAGAGAGAAACTACCCAAATTAGCAAAATCAGAAATGAAAAGAGGGAACATAACTTTAGACACTGAGGAAATTCAAACAATTGTAAGGTCTTACTTTAAAAGAGTATATGCCACAGATTTTGGAAATATATATGAAATTGACAATTTTCTTGATAGATTCCATGTAACAAAATTAAATCAAGATGAGGTAAGTAGATTGATTAATTCTATATCACTCAATAAAATAGAAGTAGTTATCGAAAGTCTCCCTTAAAAAAAAAAAACACAAAAACAAAAACAAAAAAAGCCCCCTAGGTCCACATGATTTCAGCTCAGAATTCCACCAGACCTTCAAAGAAGAGCTAACTCCTATACTCATCAAAGTATTTCACAAAATAGAAACAGAAGGATCATTACCAAACTCATTCTATGAAGCCACAGTAACCTTGATACCTAAACCACACAAGGACCCAACAGAAAAAGAGAACTTCAGACCTATCTCTCTTATGAACATTGATGCAAAAATACTCAATAAAATACTTGCAAATCAAATCCAAGAACACATAAACGATATCATCCTTCATGACCAAGTAGGCTTTATCCCAGGCATGCAAGGATGGTTCAACATAAAAAAATAAATCCATCAATGTAATCCATCATAAAGAAAAACTGAAGGCGAAAAACAACACAATCCTCTCCTTATATACTGAAAATGCTTTTGACAAAATCCAGCACCTGTTCATGTTTAAAGTCTTGAAGAGATCAGGGACACAAGGCACATACCTAAACATAGTAAAGACACTATACAGCAAACCTATAGCCAACAGCAAACTAAACAGAGAGAAATTTAAATCAATCTCACTGAAATCAGGGACAAGGCAAGGCTGCCCCCTCTCTCTGGATCTCTTCAACATAGTACTTGATGTGCTAGCTAGAGCAATAAGACAATTAAAAAGGTCAAGGGGATACAAAACGAAAAAGAAGAAGTGATAGTATACATGAGTGATCCCAAAAATTCTACCAGAGAACTCCTTCAGCTGATAAACACCTTCAGCAAAGTGGCTGGATACAAAATTAAGTCAAAAAAATCACAATACGTATACCAAAAATAAAAGGGCTGAGAACGAAACTGGGAAAACACAACCGTTCACAATAGTCAAAAAGGACGTGAAGTACCTTGGTGTGACTCTAACTAAGCAAGTGAAAGACCTGTTAGAAAAAACTGCAAGTCTCAGAAGAAAGACATTGAAGAAGATATCAGAAGATGGAAAGATTTCCTGTAACCATGAATCCGTAGGACTAACATAGTGAAAATGGCTATCCTGCCAAAAGCAAACTACAGATTAAATGCAATTCCAAACAAAGTTCCAACATAATTCTTTAGAGACCATGAAAGAAAAATTCTCAACTTCATATGGAAAAACAAAAACCCAGAATTGCCAAAACTATCCTGCACAACAACAGATCATCTGGATCTATCTCCATCCCTGATCTCAATTTTTGGTACAGAGTAATAGTAATAAAAACTGCATGGTATTGGCATAGAAACATAATGGTGGATGAATGGAAAAAGACGGTGTCTTGAACATATGGTGCTGAGATGTCTACATGCTGAAAAATGCAAATAGATCCATACTTATTACCCTGTCAAAACTAAAGTCCAAGTGGATCAAAGACCTCAAGTTAAAAGCAGACAAACTAAATCAGTTAGAAGAAAAGTTGGGAAAGAGCCTAGAACTCATTGGCACAGGAAACATCTTCCTTAACAGAACACTAACAGCACAAGCTCTAAGACAACAATCGATAAATGGGACCTCACGAAACTGAAAAGCTTCTGTAATGCAAAGGACACTGTTGTCAGAACAAAACGACAGCCTAAGGACTAGGAAAGGATCTTTACCAACCCTATATCTGACAGAGGGAATATATCTAGAATATGTAAAGAACTAAAGAAGTTAAAAAGCAAGAAATCAAGTAATCTAATTAAAAAATGGGGCACAGAGCAAAACAGTGAATTCTCTCCAGAGGAATATAGAATGGCAGAGAACACTTAAAAATGCTCAAAGTCCTTAGTCTTCAGGGAAATGGAAATCAAAACCACACTGAGATTTACCTTACAACTAATTGACAATGCATGCTGGAGAGCATATGGAGAAAGGGGAACTCTCTTCCATTGCTGGTGGGAATATAAACTTGTACAACCTCTTTGGAATTCAATCTGGTGCTCTCTTAGATAGTAATAACACTTCCTCAAGATTCAGCTATACTAAGCATATACACAAAATATGCTCAAGTACACAACAAGGACAATTGTTTAACCATGTTAGTAGCAGCTTTATCAGTAATAGCCAGAACTTGGAAACAACCCAGATGTCCCTCAACAGAGGAATGGATACAGAAAGTGTGGTAAATTTACATAATGGAATACTACTCAGCAATTAAAAGCAAGGAAATCTTGAAATTTGCAGGCAAATGGTGGGATCAAGAAAGATCATTATGAGTATGGTATCCCAGAGGCACAAAGAAACACATGGTATATACTCACTTATTAGTGGATACTAGAGTTATAATATAGAATAAACAAACTAAAATCTGTACACCTAAAGAAGCTAAGCAAGAAGGAGGACCGTGGGTAATCTGATCAATTCTCACACAGAAAGAAAAACAGGACTGATATTGGAAGGAGAAAACAGGAAACAGGACAGGAGCCTACCACATAGGGCCTCGAAAAGACTCTACCCAGCAGGGTATCAAAGCAAATGCTGAGACTCCTAACCAAACTTTGGGCAGAGTTCAGGGAATCTTATGAAATAAAGGTGGAAATAGTAAGACATGGAGGGAACAGGAGCTCCACAAAGAGAGGAACAGAGCCAAAATATTTGAACACAGGGGTCTTTTCTGAGACTGATGCTCCAACCAAAGACCATTCATGGATATAACTTAGAACCCCTGCTCAGATGTTATACATGGCAGCTCAGTGGGTACCCTAAAAAGGGGGAAAGGGTCTGTCTCTGACCTAAACTCAGTGGCTGGCTTTTAATCACCTCCCCACTGAGGGGGAAGCAGCCTTACAAGGCCACAGAGGAAGACAATGCAACCATTCCGGATGAGACCTGATAAGCTATGGTCAAATAGGAGAGTGGTAGGCTCTCCCTTATCAATAGACTTGGAATGGGGCATGAGAGGAAATAAGGGAGGGAAGGTGGGATTGGGAGGGAATGAGGGAGGTTTCTACAGTGTGGCAGGCTTTTTGGAGTTATTGGCAAATTGGTGTGCGCATCTGGACAAAAGAATTCAGCCTCTTGGTCCTTGTTTTTATCTAAAGCTTGGTGGCTAAGAGATTGACCTTGGTAGCAGAGGGCTCCAGCCCTAAGAACTAGACCATAAGTTCCATGTGACCATGGTAACCAGACAGCAGGTTCTGTGTGACCTTGAGTAAGCCCTCTTATGTTTTGGCTAAGTAAAATTGCCTGCATGAGAAACTGCTTGTACTTTTTTGCCTACTTAAATGTTAACCTGACATCCATTAAATCGACACTTTGATCAGCATGTAGACTTGGTGTTCTTCTCTGTGTCGCTCTGTCTCTCTCTCCCCAGCCCTCCCTCAGGTGGTATTCAGGTGTCAGTGCTGGCTGGTGACACTACAGCTGAGATAGAAAGTGAATAAACTTATTAATATACAAATTAAAAATTTAATTAAAAAATAAATAGCAAAAAAAGAAAAAATATGAATTAAAAAATTCACCAATGCTCAGAACCTCAAAAGTAGAAATTATTGTGTTCCAAATAAGAGCTAGAAGCAATGTTGTGCTTCCTGATTATAAGCTATTGCTTTTAGGCAATTCATAGGATAAATAGGCTGTCGAAATCTCTCCTCTATAAACCCAACATACTTTTGTCTTTGTCATTTTATGGTATTTCTCAGCTATCTGATCTTTTCATTCTCTGAAGCTTAAACTCTTTATGTATTGGAAGCAAATGAACAAGATCTGTGACAACAACCTGTCTCTGTATAGGTTTTATTTCTGGTCAAATTGAGAGTCTGTCTATATTGATCGTTTCTGTTTTGCAGTAGATGAAAACCAGTCAGTTGTTCTTAGTGAAATGCTGCTCCAAATGAATTGTCTATCTCAATAACACATCTACAGAAGTAAGGGACAAAGAATGTAAGATTTTTTTTCACTAAAAAGCTCATTTGATGGTACTACATAAATTGTCTGAAATCTGCATCAGCTTTTCGTGGTACCACCAAAGTGCCATATAATATTATCATAGATTACTGTTAGTGAAAAAAAGTTCTGACATAATCCCTTCATCAAAGCATACTCAGTACGTAGAACATAAATTTATGATTTTCCTATAAAATTATTTTGCTGTCACATGATATAAAATAAAATAGGGTTTGGAACTAGGATGAACAAAAACTTTTTTTAGTAGTTTATCATCAGACAAGATCCTGAAAGTGTCAGTTAACCTTATTTAGTCACTTTAAAGGAAAATTAAATGTTATGCGGTTAGACACAAACCCACTTTATTTCAAAGGACTGCTCACCCTATTGCAGCCACCTCTTAGCCTGCCATGTCGCTTATGCCACTTGTACTAGAATTCTGCCAATTCTATTCAAGAACACTGATGAATGTTGGAACCCATCATAAGAACGTTTTATCATGTCCCTAACAACCAAACCAAATCACTGTATATTTATTTCATTAAAAAGATTAGATCATTAGACCTCTGATATAATTGCAAAGCATCCTCGGAAAGCAAAATTAAATAAGTGAGTTCCACCCCACTCCTAACTCTATTCCATCATCATTTTGTCTCATCAATTACTGGTTAATAAATTGTACCACATATTCCAATTCAAACTAATTATATGCAAATACTTTATAAATCATAGTTCCTTCTTCTGATATAACTCAAGCTTGTGACAAGTTACCAAACAAAGAACCAAACCCATTCCAACACCTCTCCCATTTGTGAATGTATGCTAATTGTCTCACTCTTGGTTTTTATTTATTTTTCCAGTTTTTTAAATAAAAACATTTATTTTATGTGCATGAATGTTTTGCCTGAATGTATATGTTTACCACATGCATTCCTGGTGCCAATAGATTTCAGAAAAGAACATCGGATCCCATGGAAATGGAGTTGTAGATAGTTGTGAGCCATTATATGGGTACAGGTAATCAGCCCAAGTCTTTGCAAGAATAATAAATGCACTTAACTACTGACCCCACACTTTGTGACTCAGTCTTGTGCAGGCACTATGCAAGGAATCTCAGCTGCTGTAAACAGATGAGTGCCATGACCATGTCATGCCTCTATGACATGATTTCACAGTACTCATTTACATTTTATGACTTTCATATTCTCTTTATTCTCTCTTGTTCTTTGTTTCTCATGTGTTGGAGGGAATTATGTGTCTTTTTTGTGGCCGAGCATTTGTTTTTGGCATCTTGACCAGCCATCATTTCCAGTGTTAACGCCATTTTACTTCTTTGATCAAGACTTGGTGTATATATTATCTATGGGTATAAGCATTTAAGAGGTAGTTTGACAGCATGTCTATCTAAAAAAAAAAAACAAACTAGTAGGTGATTCATGCATAGTGCCTATGGCCTCACCAGAAAAGAGCCTTTGGCCAGTTCCACAGTACTACACATAAAACTCCTCCTACAGAGTGGACCTCAGATCTTAGTGGAAATCAGTCATCCAAACAACAGTTTTGCCATTATTTGATGCATTGAAACCTCTTTCCTGCTATTGGATTTTAAAAATACCATCATGTAATTAAAGAAGAAGGGACTCCTGATCTCCTGATATGGTTTGTGGGAATTAAAACCAGGTTGGGTTGGAAGTGTCCCAGCAAGACTAAGGCTGAGGCAAGTTCATTCCAAGCCATTAGTATTTTATACACATATCAAAATGGAATACAATTACAGTTGCCATGGTATAAATTTAGTTTCAGTCTTGACAATGTATTCAAAATTAATATCTAATATTAAGTGTCTTCCCAAACTTCTACATATTTTACTGATTTCTGAGGACACAAACCGAAGTGCCTGGAATGTTTCACTGCCTGAGGTAGTAGCTCAATTTCTAAGGAACTGAAATGAATTCAGTGCCCCAGAAGCCATGGACGCAAACCTCAGGAATCCATATTGAATGCATCTCAAGGCAGCTAGACAAGGCCAACTCCATGAATCTCTTCAGGTATTGTAACATGTAAGGTCCAAATCTAGGAAAAACCACTGCTGTCCTTTCCAAATTGACAACATACCATATGCTGAAGGTTAGCTAATAGGGAAGAAGATTTCAGTTCATATTCAACATGATTTCTCCATATTCTGCAACATTTATATTACATAAAGACCATACATAAGTCTTTACATTTAGTCTTTACATCGGACTAAATAACAATTAATTAGGACACAACACAATCCCGAACATCTATGCACTAACACAGGGTTCCTGCATTTGTCATAGAAACATTATTCAAGCTTAACTCACACATTAATTCCAATACCTTAATAGTGGGAAACTTCAACACCCCCACTCTTGCCAAGGGACAGATCATTGACACAGAGGCTAACCAGAGGAATAATGGACCTAATAGATGATTACAGAAACTTTCACACAAATGCAAAAGAGTATACCTTCTTATTATCACCTCATGGATTTTTCTCAAAAATTAACCATATAATCAGGAACAAAGCAGACCTCAATAGATAAAAAAAGACTGAAATAATCCCTTGTAATCATATCAGACCACCATGGTTTAAAACTCGACCTCAACAATAACAGAAAGAACAAAAAAGAATACACAAACACAGAAACTGAACAACTCTCTACTCAATGACAACTGGGTCAGGGAGAAAATAAAGAAATTAAAGTCTTCTTAAAAGTTAATGAAAATAAAGGAACAACTTAACTTTTGGGACATAATGAAAGCAGTGTAAAGAGGAAAGTTCATAGGACTAAGTGTCTTCAGAAACAAAAATACGGCACTAGAAAAAAAGAGGCAGACACAACCAAGAGGAGAAGACAACTAGAAATAATCAAACTCAGGGCTAAACTGAATACATTAGAAACAAATAAAACTATTCAAAGAATCAATGAAACCAAGAGCTGGTTCTTTGAGAAAATCAGCAAGATAGACAAACCCTTAGCCAAACGAACTAAAAAGCAGAAGGACACTATCCACATCAACAAAATCAGAAATGAAAAGAAGGACATAACAGCAGACACTGAAAAAACTCTAAAGAATCATTAGGTCCTACTTCAAAAGCCTATAGGCAACAGAACTTGAAAATCTAAATGAAATGGATAACTTTCTCCATAGACTCCATTTAACAAAGCTGAATCAAGATCAGATAAATAAAATAAATAGTCCTATATCCCCTAAGGAAATATAAGCTGTCATCAAAATAATCTCATCCAAATAAGAGCCAAGAGTCATATGGTTTCATCACAGAATTATACAAGACCTTCAAAGAAGAGCTAACACCAATACTCTTCACACTATTCAACAAAATTGAAACAGAAGGAAGATGACCAACCTCATTCTATAAGGCCACAGTCACTTTGATACCTAAACTTCACAAATACCCAAAAAAGAAAGAGAACTTCAGATCAACCTCATTTATAAACATTGACTCAAAAATACTCATTAAAATCTCTCAAATCTTTCCAAATCGGGGAGGTAGTTCCTTATTTGCTCAGTATAGGCTTCACTTTCAACTTTCCACTTCTTTCTGATCTCAATATAATAGAATGTTATAAATAATCAACGAAACAATGTATTCATCATGGCAGAGCTCATAGGATACAATCACTTTAAAAATGATTAACAGATTATAGCCAGGTTTATAATGTGAGTCTTTTATAAGGCATATAAATATTATACATTTACATATAACATAGAAATTTCATAGCTTAAAACTATAGCTGGAATATCAGTAAAGATATTCATTGTAAACTAAGAAATTAGCACATATATCTATGCTATATTGCAAAAATTTTTAGACTCTTTATGTTATTTTTTTTCATTTTGTGAGTCCTTGGTTTCAAACTTTTCAATTTCTTATTTAAATAATTTTGTTTTTATTTACTTCTTTTTTCATAATTTAATTATCCAGACATTTATGGTAGAATTAAAAGTATATTTTGAATGTAATCAATCTATTTTTTATGTACAGCTATGTTTTACTTAAAAGTCATTTCCCACATTTGGTTACTATGTTAATTTCTTAAACTCCAACTTAGCTTTTAAATGTTCAGTTATATATCAAGGATTGTTTGCATCTTAGTTTCAAAAGTATATGAATTAGGAATATGGCAGTGTGAACTTTATATGCTTATTCTGCTATATTGTTTACTTTCACTTTTATTTTGTTCTAACATATTTCTCATTTTGCCATGTGACATGGATCTGCAAAGTTAGCTGTGCTTATATTCAATCACTGCGCTTCTTAGCTCCTCTAAATAGCTGCTGTTATTTTTGAGTCATACAATCTATTGTTCTGCCATTGCTTGAAAATGTTAAATCTGGATTCTGTAATCTATTTGGTGGGTTATTTCCCCTATATTATGCCACCTGATATTTTATAACATACTTACCTATAACTTCTAGCTAATAAGAGCACTGACTGGATAATAGCTTTATGAGCAGCAAATTAAGATTAATAGCTATGTGACTCAGGAAAGTAATTTAAACTAAACTTAATGTCCTTTTCTGTGAAATAAGTTTGTGAAAATGATATAAGAAATATAAATTGCTCCTCACACTGATGTTGTAATTCTATTAGCTGGTCAACAGTACCAGTGTTATCATTTTTCAGTGTTTCATTGGCCAGCATTAGGGTAGAATTAGAAATTTATAATGTATTCATGATAAGATATTGGTCAAAAGTATTCAAGTAAGAGTTTAGCATCATAGTGTGAATCACTATCACAGTACTTCTATCCTTACTATAGGGAAACTAAAGAAAGCCAACTTAGTAAAGCACCATGTAATCCATTTCCATCGTGTTTACTCTGAGCCTAGCAGGGAGGATCAATTAATAGCAAATCTTGAGTCATGGTAAAATGAAGTTCAACAGATAAAATTTCTTTCTTGGTGAATTTATTGTTTTGAAGATAAAATGATGAGAATATAGTCTATTTCCTGAGATAACAAGGCTGAGAGATTTTTAAGTTAATAAATAAATATGTAAAAATACATAAAAAAAACTTAATCACTTTCACCAAGCCAGTACATTTAGTTATGATGCTGATGAAATCTTTGTCATTTGAAACAATATGGTTAGATTTCGGTCACCATGACAAGAAATGAGTCACTTGAGAAAAGGAAAGCTTATTTGAGGAACTGATGCATTAGACTATATTGTGGGTATCACTGTGGGTCATTTTTTTGATTAATGATTGTTGTGGGAGTTCTCAGCCCATTGTGAGCAGTTCCACCCCTGAGGTATGTGGTCCTAGGTTGAATATAATAGCAAGATGAGCAAGTTACTGAGAGCATATCAGTTGGTACCATCCCTTCATGGACTCTGGTTCACTCCCTATCTCCAAATTTGTCTTTAAGTTCCCATCCTGACTGTTCTCATTGTTAGACTGTGACCTGGAAGTTGTAAAATTGAATATACTATTTCCTCCTGAAGGTGTTTTGGGTCATTATCCTTATCACAACAACAGAAAGAAAATTAGGACATGTAACAATGATAGTAATTAAAAATATGAGTAGCAAATTGGCTAACACTTGGCACTGTACATTATGCACAGCAATTGTTCAAAAATACTACCTTTTACTTGAGAAGACAAGAAGTTCATTTAATTTTCAGGAATGTTGAAATCAGATTACTGAGTGGATTGAAAAATTTGTTGTAGTTCAGCATTATGTCATGTACTTAAAATGCTGGCAGTCAAGAGACTGAAACAAGAACATCAAGAGTTGGAAGCCAGCTTTGTCTACATATCAGGAATCTTTCTAAATGAAAAACTCTATGTAAATTGGTTTTGCATAAAAGGAAAGGACATACATTGGACATTGTTGGCATATACTGATAGTGCACAGGGATAAGCTCAAATCTGAGGCTATCTTGGGATACACACTAAGATTATTTTTTCTATAGAGAGTGAGATAGATAGACAGATAGAGACATATGAAGAGAAAGAGAGACAGACAGAGACAGAGAGAAAGAATAGTTAATGTAAAGTTTCAAAAACAAAAAATTATAATTATAGTTCAAAACAGTTCTCACCCTATTTTGTAAATATGTATTTTCCCCCACATAAGGGTATGACTTATTTTTTATAATTTTTTATATTTTTTTATATTACTCACAAGCTAATTACTTCGTATCCCAGCCATACTAGCGTCCCTCATTCCCTCCAATCCCACACTCCCCCCTCAATTCCTCCCTGCCACTTTCCAAGTCCACTGAAAGGAGAAGACCTCCTTGCCTTCCATCTGACCATAGCTTATCAGGTATCTTCAGGACTGGATGCAATGTCTTCCTCTGGGACTTATGATAGACATATCTCCTCACCAATTTTTAACTTCATATGCAATCCCATATGTTCTGCAGAAAGTTTACATCAATAATTGTACCACCTCTAAAATTTTCAACTTTAAAACTGCTTATTCTTTGGCTTATAACTTTTTTTTTCAGATGAATAAGTCCCTTTGAGATTCTTCCATTACTGTTCAGCCTTTCTAGGAGATATATTCTGTTAAAATTACCACCATGACAGCACATCCTTCTTTATACAACACTGTCCCACAAGAAATAATAGTAAATCTTGTGACACTTAACATATGAAAACACTTTCTCTTAAAATTTCCATGAACCAACAGTATTAACCTTATTAATATTAGTGTTATAAACACTAGCAATAGCAATAACCATATTACTACCTATATCCATACTTATACACAAGCACTGAACAGAACTTGAAAAAACAAATCAGTTTACAAACCCATCTTTCAAAGTCTGTATCCATGTATAATAGACACACTGGGTCCTGACCCTTACTATAAACTTATTAATCCTGTGTAGTCAAATTATTTTCTCACTATCTGAAATGTCTTCAGTATCTTTTTTTTCCTATCCCAAGACTTATAAATCCTTTCTGTTTCCAGTTTCAGTCCATGAAACTGGCTTTTTATTTCATTGATAGAAAACCTGTGGAATAACAACCAATTTTCTACATCAAAATCCCCAACTTCTACACAGTTCTAAATTACTCTATACTCCCACCTGCACTTAAAAACAATTATATTTATTTCTATGTTATCATCTCTAAATCACTTGTATACTAGATCAAATTGCCACATTTTAGACTCCAAAATTTGGTATTGTTCGTATTCATGTTTTCTGCTTCCCTGTCTCCATATTTTCTTAACTATTTTGCCTCTTTTTATTTCCAAATATAAAGATGTACTTTTTTATTAATTACAATTTATTCATTTTGTATCCTGCCATAAGCCCCTCCCTTCTCCCCTCCTCATCCCACCCTCCCTCCCCTTTCTGCATGCATGCCCCTCCCCAAGTCCACTGATAGGGGAGGTCCTCCTCTCTTTCTTTCTGATCCTAGTTTATCTGTTCTCATCAGAAGTGGCTGCAATATCATCTTTTGTGGCCTGGTAAGGCTGCTCCCCCCTCAGGGGGAGGTGATCAAAGAGAAGGCCAATGAGATTATGTCAGAGGCAGTCCCTCTTCCCATTACTATGTAACCCACATGGACACTGAACTGCCATGGGCTACATCTGTGCAGGGGTTCTAGGTTATCTCCATGAATAAGTCCTTGGTTGGAGTATGAGTCTCTGAGAAGTTCCCTGTGTTCAAATTTTCTTGTTCTGTTGCTCTCCTTGTGGAGTTCCTGTCCTCTCCAGCTCTTACTATTTCCCACTTCTTGCATAAAATTCCATTCACTCTTCCCAGACTGTTGGCCATCAGGCTCAGCATCTGCTTTGATAGTCTGTGAAGAGGCTTTCAGAGGCCCTCTGTAGCAGGTTCCTAGGCTATTTCCTGTTTTTCTTCTTTTGGCTTTCAGAGGTCCTCTCTAGGAGGTTGCTAGGTTGTTTCCTGTTTTCTGCTTCTTCTGATTTCCATCCTCTTTGCCTTTCAGGATGGGGATTGAGCGTTGTGTTAGGGTCCTCTCTCTTGCTCAGTTTCTTTAGATGTACAGATTTTACTGGGTTTATCCTATGTTGTATGTCTATATGAGTGAGTATATACCATGTGTGTCTTTTTGCTTCTGGGACAACTGACTCAGGATGATCCTTTACAGGTACCACCATTTACCTGCAAATTTAATGATTTCCTTATTTTTCATTGCTGAGTAATACTCCATTGTGTAGATGTACCACAATTTCTGTATCCATTCTTCAGTTGAGGGGCATTTGGGCTGTTTCCAGCTTCTGGCTATTACAAATAAAGCTGCTACAAACATGGTTGAGCAAATGTCCTTATAGTGTACTTTAGCCTCTATTGGATATATGCATAGGAGTGGTATTCCTGGATCTTGAGGAAGTGCTATTCCTAGTTGTCTGAGAAAGCACCAGATTGATTTCCAGAGTGGTTGTACAAGTTTACATTCCGCCAGCAGTGGAGGATGGTTCCCCTTTCTTCATAACCTCGCCAGCCTGTGTTGTCACTTGAGTTTTTTATCTTGGCCATTCTGATGGGTGTGAGGTAAAATTTCAAGGTTGTTTTGATTTGCATTTCCCTAATGGCTAATGAGGTTGAGCAGTTCTTTAAGTTCTTCTCTGCCATTCGATATTCCTCTACAGAGAATTCTCTCTTTAGCTCTGTTCCCCATGTTTTAAGTGGATTACTTGGTTTGCTGCTTTTCAGCTTCTTTAGTTCTTTATTTATACTGGATATGAGTCCTCTGTCAGATAAAGGGTTGGTGAAGATTCTTTCCCAATCTGTAGGCAGTTGCTTTGCTTTGATGACGGTGCCCTTTGCTTTACAGAAGCTTTTCAGTTTCATGAGGTCTCATTTATTGGTTGTTGCTCTTAGAGCCTGTGCTTTAGGTGTTCTGATCAGGAATTTATCTCCTGTACCAATGAGTTCAAGGGTATTCTCCACTTTTTTTTTCTAGCCGATTTAATGTGTCTGGTTTTATGTTGAGGTCTTTGATCCTCTTGGACTTCAGTTTTGTGCAGGGTGATAAGTATGGATCTATTTTCATTTTTCTACATGAACACATCCAGTGGGACCAGCACCATTTGTTGAAGATGCTATATTTTTTCCATTGTATGGTTTTGGCGTCTTTGTCAAAGATCAGGTGACCATCAATTTGTGGGTTTATTTCTGGGTCCTCTTTTCGGTTCCATTGATCCACCATTTTGTTTCTATGCCAGTACCATGCAGTTTTTATAACTGTTGCTCTATAGTACAACTTAAGATCATGGATGGAGATTCCTCCAGAAGATCTTTTATTGAAGAGGATTGTTTTAGCAATTATAGGTTTCTTGTTTTTCCATATGAAGTTGAGAATTTTTTTTCCAGGTCGGTAAAGAATTGTGTTAGTAATTTGATGGGAATTGCATTGAATCTGTAGATTGCTATTGGTAAGATGGCCATTTTTACTATGTTAATCCTGCCAAGCCATGAGCATGGGAGATCTTTCCATCTTCTGATATCATCTTCTAATTCTTTCTTCAGAGACTTGAAAAATTTTTCATACAAGTCGTTGACTTTCTTGGTTAGGGTTATTCCGAGGTACTTTATGTCATTTGTGGCTATTGTGAACGGTTTTGTTTCCCTAATTTCTATCTCAGCCCTTTTGTCTTTTGTATACAGGAGGGCTACTGATTTTTTTGACTTAATTTTGTATCCAGCCACTTTGCTGAAGGTGTTTATCAGCTGTAGGAGTTCTCTGGTAGAGTTTTTGGGATCACTTACGTATACTATCATATCATCTGCAAATAGTGATAATTTCACTTTTTACTTTCCAATATGTATCCCCTTGATCTGCTTCAACTGTCTTATTGCTCTAGCAAGAACTTCCAAAACTATGTTGAAGAGATATGGAGAGAATGGGCAGCCATGCCTTGTCCATGATTTCAGTGAGATTGCTTTAAGTTTCTCTCCATTCAGTTTGATGTTAGCTATAGGCTTGCTGTATATCGCCTTTACTATGTTTAGTCATGTGCCTTGTATCCCTGATCTCTCCAATACTTTAAATATGAATGGATGTCAGTTCTTGTCAAATGCTTTTACAGCATCTAGGGAGATTATCATGTGGTTATTTTCTTTCAGTTTGTTAATATGGTGGATCACATTGATGGATTTCCCTATATTGAACCACCCCTGCATACCTGGGATGAAGCTTACTTGGTCATAGTGCATGATATCTTTGATGTGTTCTTGTATTCGGTTTGCGAGTATTTTGTTGACTATTTTTGTGTCAGTGTTCATAAGGGAGATTTCCCTGAAATTCTCTTTCTTTGTTGGCTCTTTGTGAGGTTTAGGTACCAGGTTGACTGTGGCTTCATAGAATGAGTTTGGTAATGTTCCTTCTGTTTCTATTTTGTGGAATAGTTTGAAGAGAACTGGAGTTAGCTCTTCTTTGAAGGTCTGGTAAAATTCTGCACCGAAACCATATGGTCGTGGGCTTTGTTTGGATGGGAGACTTTTGATGACTGCTTCTATTTGCTTGGGGGATATAGGACTATTTAATTGATTTACCTGGTCCTGATTCAGCTTTGGTAAGTGGAATCGATCAAGAAAAATGTCCATTTCATTTAGATTTTCAAATTTTGTTGCGTATAGACTTTTGAAGCATGTCATAATGATTGTTTGGATTTCCTCAGTGTCTGTAGTTATGCCCCTCTTTTAATTTCTGATTTTGTTGATTTGGATGGTATCTCTCTGCCTTTTAGTTAGCTTGGCTAAGGGTTTGTCTATCCTGTTGATCTTCTCAAAGAACCTGCTCTTGGTTTCATTGATTCTTTAAAGTGTTTTATTTGTTTTTAATTGATTGATTTCAGCTCTGAGTTTGATTATTTCTAGCCGTCTACTCCTTTTTGGTGTGTCTGCTTCTTCTTTTTCTAGGGTTTTTAAGTGAGCCATTAAGTTGCTTGAATGAGCTGTCTCATTTCTTCTTGAAGACACTTAGTGCTATGAACTTTCCTCTTAGCACTACTTTCATTGTTTCCCACATATTTAGGTATGTTTTGTCTTCGTTTCATTGAGTTCTAGGAAGACTTTAATTTCTTTCTTTATTTCTTCCCTGACCCAGCTCTCATTTAGTAGCAAATTGTTCAGTTTCCATGTGTGCGTAGGCTTTTTGTTATTTCTGTTGTTTTTGAGATCCAGCTATATTCCATGGTGATCAGACAGGATAGAAGGGATTATTTTAGTCTTCTTTTATCTGCTGAGGTTCACTTTGTGACCAACTATATGGTCTATTTGGGAGAAGGTTCCATGAGGTGCTGAGAAGAAGGTACATTCTTTTGTGTTTGGGTGCTTGGTTCTGTAAATGTCTGTTAGGTCCATTTGATTCATGACCTCTCTTAGATATATTTTTTCTTTGTTTAATTTCTGTTTAGTTGACCCGTCCTTTGTTGAGAATGTGGTGTTGAAGTCTCCCACTATTAGTGTGTGGGGATCTATGTGTGCTTTAAGTTTTACCAATGTTTCTTTCACAAATTTGGGTGCCCTTGTATTTGGGGCATAGATGTTCAGGATTGTGATGTCTTCTTGGTGGAATTTTCCCTTGTTGAGTATGAAGTGTCCTTCCCCATCTCTTTTTATTAATTTTGGTTGAAAGTCTATTCATCAGATATTAGAATGGCTACTCCTGCTTGCTTCTTGGGTCCATTTGCTTGGAAAGCCATCTTCCAACCCTTTAACCTCTGGTAATGTCTATCTTTGTGCCTTAGGTGTGTTTCTTGTATGCAACAGTTTCCTGGATTTTGTTTATGTGTCCATTCTGTTAGTCTGTGTCTTTTTATTGGAGAACTAATTCCATTGATGTTGAGAGACATTAATGACCAGTGGCTGTTAGATCCTTTGAATTTGATATTGGCTGTGGTCATACGGTTGTATGTTTGGTTGCTTTTTGTTTTACTGTAGTGAGGTTATTTATTTTCTGTGTCTTCTTGAATGTAGGTAGTTTTCTTGGGTTGTATTTTCCCTTCTAGTGTCTTCTGTAATGCTCGATTTGTTTGTAGGAAATATTGAAATTTGTTTTTGTCATTGAATATCTTGTTTTCTCTGTCTATGAGGATGAGAGTTTTGCAGGGTATAGTAGCCTGGGCTGACATCTGTGTTCTCTTAGGGTCTGCATGATATCTGTACAGGCCCTTCTGGCTTTCATAGTCTCTGTTGAAAAGTCAAGTGTGATTCTAATGGGTTTGCCATTATATGTTACTTGGCCTTTTTCTCTTGCATCTTTTAGTATTTTTTCTTTGTTCTGTATACTTATGGTTTTGATTATTATGTGGCGGGTGGATTTTCTTTTCTGGTCTAATTTATTGGGTGTTCTGTAGGCCTCTTGTATTCGTATTGACCTCTCCGTTAACTTGGGGAAATTTTCTTCAATGATTTTGCTGAAAACATTTTCTGGGTCTTGTTGCAGGGAATCTTCTTTTTCCTTTATTCCTATTATTCTTAAGTTTTGTCTTTTTATGTTGTCTTGAATTTCTTGGAAGGTCAGTGTACGGAATTTTTTAGATTTAATATTTTCTTTGACAGATACATCTATTTCTTCCATTGTGTTTTTCACACCTGAGATTCTGTCTTCCATTTCTTGTAGCCTATTGGTTTTGCTAACGTCTGTATTTCCTGCTTTCTTCCCTAAATTTTTTCTCTGCAATTTCTACCTTTGTTTTGATTTTTTTTTTTAATATTTCCAATTCTATCTTCAGATCTTGAGCCGTTTTGTTGATTTCCTTCATCTGTGTGGCTCTATTTTCCTGTTTTTCCATCAATTACTTCAGCTGTTTGTTTGAACAATCCACTGTTTCTTTTATTTCATTCAGTGTTTTAAGCATTTCCTCTCTAAAGGTCACAAACTGTTTGGCTGCAGCTTCCTCTATTTCTTTACGTATTTTATTTGTTTTCTCTGTTATCTTCTTCATGAGCATAGATGTTAGGTCATCTTCTTGAATTTCAATTATGCTGGGGTTTCTAGGGCAATTTGCCTCTGGATAACTGGTTTACTGAGATGCCATATTGTTCTGGCTTTTGATGGTTGAACTTTTACGCTGTCCTCTACCCATTGGGCTATCTTAGGTGTTTGAAGTTAGTTTCTGGTGGTTCCTGGAATCCTGTGGTAGAGAGAATCCCTTTGGCAGGTAGATGAATTTGTCTGAAGGAAGCCTTCTCAGCTTTTTGGGTATAGTCACTGGATGGCCGGTGTTTTTCAGGAGTTGCTACAGCTCACCTCAGGCATAGAGACCTGGGTGGTAACTGTGGTCCTGATTAGTCAAGAGGACTCTCCTCTCACCGGGAGAAGTCCTGGAGACAACTGCCCTGCTTTTGGGTTTCTTCCTGTAAATTTATTGATCAGCAGCTGTAACCTGTGTGTCCCATGGTTTGGCCGGTTTTGTTAGGGATAACTGGTTGCCCCTTGGAGCAGTATCTAGGGGTTGATCTCAGGGTTCCCAGTCTTTTGTAGGTCTGAGATTGGGACTCTGTGCCCCAGTACCCAAGGGGTAATCTGTGGTGGGTGAATACTCCTCTCCTGGTAACAGCAGGCTATATGGGATACAGCCGGTCCCTGGGTTGGGCCAGTCTGTGGGACCTTTTCCGGGGATATACTGGGATTCCTCAGTCTGTCCCCTTTGCTTCGTTCCTTGTTCCTTGTGAGAGTTTCTCCAGACAGTGACTCCAATACTCTAGTGTCCTGGGGCACACAGTTCTGTCTGTAAGGAGTAGTTGGTACAAAGCAGGTCTCTGGGCTGGTGGTGCTTGTGTCTGCCTGCTAGTCTAAGGGAGCTGGATTCCCAATAACTCTGTGCTCCTCACTTGGGCCCAGATCCGTGATTGCTGGGTGTACTTGCAGGTCTTTGGTCTGTGGTCTGCAAGACTTTCCCCAGGCAAAGCCTAGGTGACCCAAGACAGCACGGTTTCCTTCCTTCCCTATGGGGCCTTCTCTGGACAAGGATTCCCAGGCTCTCTTGCACTGGACCGTGCAGCCTTTCTGTACTGGTGTGCTGGGCGCAGCCACTTGCAGTGCTGGTGGAGGGAGCTCAGTTTTGATGGCAGCCAGTACCCAAGGTCTGTGAGACTTCTTCCAGGGAAAGACTGGGTGACCCGTGATCAGTCTCGCAACTTTCCTTCCCCGTGGGGTTTTCTTGCGACTGGTACTCTCAGTCTCTGGCACCCTTGTGCCCACTGAGCAGCCTGGGAAAGTGATCGGGACACGCAGGTGTGTGGCTCCAGCCCTGAGACCCAATGCCCATGTTACCCGGGAGCTTTTCGGTGTTCTGGCTGGGCTGCCCGAGAGTGGACCCAACCGATTCTCATGCCGTGGGAGCCTCCTCTCACCTGGGAAACATGATCGCTGTAGTTTTAGGGCCCAGAGTTCAGCCTCCTGGTCGCTGCATGGAGAGTGCTGTCTCGCTTCTCAGACACAGTGCTCTCCCAGCACTGGCATCTTGGCCCCCGGTGGATGGTTTAAAAGCCATGTAATTCTCTTAATAAAAATTTTAAAATGTAAAGTGCATAAATAAAAAGCATACTAGTTACTGAAAATGCAAAAGACTTGAACATATTAGCATATTCTTATTGGTAATAAAAATGCTGCAGTTACTATAGAAACAATGACATTTTGTCAGAAAATTAAAAATACCATAATATATCATTCCTATTATCATATAATCAAATCCAAAGTGTTTCAAAAGCATCATGTATACCTTAAAATTCACAATACAAAAACTTTATTCTAAAACATAGCTAAAATAATAGCTACAACAACATTTAACCCATTGTATTCAACTCCCATGTGATATATAATATTTCAATTTTTGACAAATTTCTCAGAGAACTGATGACATTTACTCACAATAAAATAATATATGATATGCAAAGTACTCTAATGCAGTCTATCTTTAGGGAATAGCCCATTGACTTTCATCAATTGATGGTTTAGCAAATTATTGTTCATGTGTTTTATGTAATTTTATTCAAAAGTAAAAATCAATTAATGTACATATTTATAGACCATCCTGGATGAGTATCCAAAGAATTATATGCATCATTTTTCACACTCTTGGAGAATGGCTGCTCTCTCGCAGATGGTGTTCCACTAGGCTCATGGAGAAGGTCAGCTCAGGTGGGAACTGTGAGAACAGCGAGATGATAATTCTCTATGGCTGCTCTCTCTAGTCCTGAGCATGAAGACCTAGGAGTGCAATCTCACATGCTGCCTTGGTTCCACCTGGTTGATCTTTGCTGACCTGCTAGGTTGTAGGCTTCAAGGGTGATTCCAAAGCCCAGTGTCTCCCTCTATTATGGTTTGTGTATTCTAGCAACCCTTCATTGGTCATCAGCCCATTGATGACAAGTGATGGCTGCCAGCCAAAGTTCGCTAAGGGTGCTCTCATCATCTTCACACCTTGGTTTCCACAACAAGACTCTTGGACATCCAGTGTCAGCCATTTTGTACTGACATCATAATTTTCTCTAATGTCCATTGTCAGCCATGTTTTAAGTGGCTTACACCAAATGTCAGCGCCATATTGGCTGTACAGAAACTAGTCCTTAAGAACTTCTTACATATCCTCAAGAACATTTTGGTTTGAGAGACAGGAATAGTCTACTAAGATGTTTAATTTCTTTAAGGGATCAAGGTAGGCAAAAAGATACCCCTTCTTTTCTCTTTTCTTTTTCCTATTTTATTGTAAATAAAATGATTATCAAGATATTCATCGGGTGAGTCACAGATATGGCCAGACATTCCCTCTATTTCTGCTCTGTCTTTATCCTTGCATATTTTGTAGTCAGGGTAAATTTTGGGTGGAAGTTTTGGGTAGATGGGTTAGTGTTTCTCCTCCCTCCCCTAGAAGTCCAGTCTAGTTATAGGATGGTCTCGTCAGTCTCCATACCCCCTGTTACTAAGAGTCACAGCTAGAGTCACCACTAATTTGTCTTAGTTATCCAGTTTATCTCAGAGATGCCCTGTTCAGGGTTTCTCTTCTCTCCTTAATCCCTCTGTCCTCCTGCCCCCTCTCATCTGTCTGCTCTACACCCTCATTTCACTCCATGCTCACTCTTCAATCCCGTTCCCTCTATTCAACCACTTCTGCTGTCTATTCTCTTTCCATTTTGAGTGATAATTAAGTATCCTAGATTCATTTCTTAAAGAATGTATCCTGATTACAGTTTCTCCTCCCTATATGCCTTCCAATTTCTACCCATCTCCCCTCCAATCCTGATCCACTCCCTCTCTGTTTCTTATTAGAAAAAAAAAAACTGTCTTTGAAGAGATAACAACAAAACATAACAAAATAAGATAAAGCAAAACTAATAACATCAAAGTCAGACAAAACAAACCAACAGAAAGAAAAGAAACCCAAGAGAAGGCACAAGAATCAGAGATGCACTAGATCACATTCTTAGGAACCCCACAGAGATCTTTAACCGAAAGGTATCATATATATGACCTGTGCACACCTTGTTTACATTGTTTTTTCTGCTTCAATCTCTATGAGTTCAAATAAGCTTTATTCAGATGATTTAGAGGACCTTGTCCTCACTTCCCTCTGACTCTTACACATACTCTGCCTCCTCTTCTGTGTTGTTCCATGAGCTCTGATTTTATGTAAGCATTGCATTTAGAGTGGTATATTCTAAGGTCTGCTCTTTGGTTAATGTCTGGTTATGGGTCTCTGAATTTGTTCCCATCTGCTCCAGGAGAAATCTCTGATGATGGATGAATAATGCACTAATCTTTTAGTATAACAAAATTTAGGAGTCATTTTATTATTACCATTTTTTATTTTTTATTATTTAATATTTATTTATTTATTATTCAAATCATTTCATGTTCTTCCACACTTAGATAACAATGTTTATAATTTGAATAGGAGACAATATTTTACTGATGAAATGTTTCACCTAAGTCTATTTGAGTATCAATGAACTCAATGGGGAATGTTTATGGTATGCAAAACTGACAACATAACCTTGAAAATCATATACCAATGACAATATAAACTCTACAAAACAATCACTAAGTTTTGACATATCTGTTATGGCCTAAGAACCCATAGTCACATTACACACTGACACACACACGCACACACACAAATACACACAACATGCTTTTTTTGAAATAAATCTCATTGTTGTTACACTATCTAGCACCTCTAGCCAATTCTCTTAG
>NW_026596445.1:4179005-4240400 GCF_907164565.1 Psammomys obesus | reverse complement strand
ATCTCATTGTTGTTACACTATCTAGCACCTCTAGCCAATTCTCTTAGTAAGCAGTACTTCAAGATGATGTACCATATCTTAGCTAATGGGAACATGAAGAAGCATGGAACTTCAAACAATATAGACAAACACATATAGATCTATACATACACAGTATTAAGCATTTTAATATTAACATTGGTAAAAATATGATGACAAAACAGAATACATTGGGTGAATATCTTCCACTCTTGGAATTTTACACCCAAAGCTGGAATATAAGAATCAAGACTTCAAATGTATCCTTGACAAATTACTGACATCTAAGCTAGGCTTGAAATAAATATCTTAAAGAAATTTGTGAAAACATGAAAAATAAAAGTACCATGCTTTCTCAGAGACCCTTCCTTGAAAAGTATGATCACACACTACCTGAAATAAATTAGCAATGGACCACACAGGTGATGGGAATCCCATTTTATACATTGCAGCAGGAAAATATCTAACACCAAGTGGAAATGCATTAGAAGATGAACAGCAGCCACAAAAATAATATCAGAACGACCTACTAAACTTCTGTGAATGGATTTTCTACACATACAATAAACTCTAATACCTACTCCAGTGTTTCAAAATAGAGAACACAACAATAATTGACATTGTAAGTGAACATGGTAAGTAATTTACTTTTTACAAATTGAAAAAAAGTGTAAAAAAGGTTCTTTTCTTGAAAATGAATACATCAACTATGTCTACAATCATCAAATCTTGCATAAAATCTCTTAAGATTTTACATCAAATCCTAAATATGGTTGCTCTATTCTATGAACTCTTTTCTATGGTTTGACATTAAGATGATATATAAAGTATTTAAGATATTTACAGTACTAGAGACATGGCTGTGCAGTTAAGACAAGTTTATTCCCAGAACCGAGATCATGTTTTTGACAACTTCCTGTAATTCCTGGTACAAGAAGATCAAAGGATCTTGAGATCATTATGCACAGGCACATAAACACACAAAGACACACTGACATCACATAATCAAAATTAAAACAAATTGTTAAACAAATATGTTTACTCATAAATATTGTTCTTGTATAAGTATTCATTCCTGTAACTCAGGTGTTGAGGCACCTACAGGGTTATTGACAGAGTTTTTCTTCATCAAGAATTCCTTCATGTAACAGCAATCAAACATGTAGGCTTGAAGTCAGAGAAATGAATCCTTCTCAGTTGGTGGTATCATTTGGGAATGTTTAGGAAAAGCAGCCCTCCTGGAGGAAGTATGTTACTTGGGGTGGGCTTGATAGTTTTCAACTGCATACCATTTGTATTTCCCACTCTGCTTCATGCTCCAGGTTGAGGATGTGAGTTCCAAACTTCCTACTTTAACTGCCATGTATGACACCTGTAATGCCCATTTAATAGTGATCCCATATACTTCTGGAACCATAAGGCAAATTAAACACATTTGGAATTTGCATTAGACATTGTGTTTTGTCACAGAAAAGGCAGTAATACACACCCAAAAATTTTACAACTGGGTGATTTATTTCATGCAATTGGAGAGAATTTTGAAATCTAAAAGGGTTGCCTTATTGTTTAAATTAAATTCATAGGCCTGTTGTCCACATTAGCTTTCAATTGGAAACAATGTAAGGATGGATGCCATAATGCATGAATACATTGTTGACACTTGTTAGAATTTTTCCCCATATCATCTCCTGTAACTGAATGCAAGTTGGTTCATCAAAGATCTTAACAAATCTTTTATCCTAATAGATTTCCTTCAGAATGAGTTTTTTAAGGTTCTCAAAGACTACTGTGATATGCAAAGGCTTTAACCTTTTACTCTTCTATAACGGTACCATGAAGCACAAAACATTACCATACTGACTATACTCTTGGGATTTCTTTGCAGCATGACTTTTTCTCATGATTTCAGAGACAACTACATGAAAAGGCTTTACCACTTTGCTTATTTGTAGGGTTTCACTGCACTATGTATTCTTCTATGGAGATAACTGTGTTAAGAAAAGGCTTTATCACATTGATTACATGTATAAGGTTTCTCTCTACTTTCTGTTCTTTTATATACTTGAGGATGGCTGTGATATACAAAACTTGAAAAAGTAATTTTCATGTGTGACTGAGCAAAAGAAATTTGCCCTAAGTATTTCCTTTTAGATACCAGCCTTCGTTGATTTATAGGGTGAACATAAGTTTAAGTTCATAGTCCCTAGGAAAGCTGTAGACTTCCCAATAGCTGACCAGCTTTCATTAACTTTTGTTGCCCAAAACATGACTGTTCCATACCATGGTTTCTGGTCCCCTAACCTAATAACTGACCAAAACCACAGATTCTATTTCCTAAAACATAATTCCTTTCCCTAACCACAAAAGAACAAATGGATATGATTGTTTTGGATGACTACATTTTGCATCAGGTGACTTCCTCAATGACATAAACAAATCCCATATCCCTAAACCATGACTGATGGAAATAATTCAGTTGTAAAATGATAAAGATGTTTATGATTTTCAAGCTCAGAACCTCTGTAACTTTCTGGCTCACTGGATGGGTAGGCATTATAGTTCAGCTCCCAAGAACATTATGTGGCCCTAATCAACCAGTAGTGCCTGGATGACAATAAATTTTTGTCATCTGTATTGACCTGGTGTTTGAGTTGTATTGGATTTAGTGGATAGAACACAAAAGCCTTACCATATTGATTATAGTCTCAGATTTTCTCTCCATTTTGAAACTTTCATGATGATGTAGAATATAGATATGTGCAAAGGCCTCACATTTTAACACATTCATAAAGTTTCTCTCTGTACGAAATCTTTCATGATGACGAAGATTATATATATGTGGAATAGCTTCACCATGTAAATGCACTCATAGTCTTTCTTTCCAGTATGAATTCTTTCATGGCTTTGAAGATGATTGTGAAGAGCAAGTTTTTATTTGGAGATGACTGTTATGTGCAAAGGCTCCCAGTGTGAGCTCTTTTATGTATTAGGAGATGACTGTTACATGCAAAGGCTTTAACAAATGTTACATTCATAAGGTTTCTCTCCAGTATGTGTTGTTTATGTCATAGGAGATTACTATTATGTCAAAATGCTTGATCACATTGGTTATTTTCATAAGGTTTATCTCCAGTTTCAATTCTTTTATGTATTTGGAGACTACTGTTACAAGCAAAGGCTTACCACATTGGTTACATTCATAAGGTTTCTCTCCAGCGTGAATTCTTTCATGTATTAGATGACTGTTCTGTGCAAAGTTGTTACCATATTGATTACATTCATATTGATCCTCACCAGTGTGCATACTTTTATATGTGTGGGGACTACTGTGATGTGCAAAGAATTCATCATATTGAGTTTCTTCAGGGGGTTTGTGTCCACTATGACTGTTTTCATACCTTGCATGTCTTCTAGTACTTTGACAATGCTCTTCCATATTATGACCTTCCCAATTGTAGCTATAACACTAAAGTTACTGTAGGTCTCCAGCATAACATATTTGTAGAGATCCCTTGGGGAAGGATTCAGCAAAGCCCACTCTTCTCCAGTGAAGTTCACATGCACATCATTGTAGGTCAATGTACTTGTGTTGCGACTTCGGAGCTTGCCTCAGTTAACTTCGCAGCACCCAAGCAGTGGCAGCGGCACTCAGAGCTCTTCACCTGGAACCACAGGAGCCTGCTCAGCAGCGGGAGCTGAACCCACAGCAAGGCATCCCTATTATTACCTTTGTTAAACACCAGTAGGATTTAGATTTACCTTAGGTCTCTGGACTATCTAGTCTCTGGCTTTTGGTCATTGAAGTAGTATCAGGTATGGGTTCTATGGTAGCCTGAATCAAAATTATACCTATAGGGTCATAGTTGTTGGAGTCATCATGGTATTATTGGAAGAAGTGCGTCACTGGGGTTTCAAATGCTCAAGCTAAGCCAGTTAGAGCTCTCTTCCTGCCAATCTGTACATAGAACTCTCAGATACCTTTCCAGCACCACATTTCCCTGCTTGCTGCCATGCTTTCTGCCATAATGATAATGAACTAAGAACCTGAACTGAAAGCCAGCCCCAATTAAATGTTTTTATAGATTATATTTACAGTTGTCATAGTATCTTTTCACAGGAATAAAATCCTAGCTAAGAGAGAAAGTGGTGCCAGAGACTGTGTATTTCTGTAATACACTGAACCATGCTTTTTTTGGGGGGAATAGGGAATATTTTGGAACTCTGATTTGATAAGCAGTTGAATGCTTTAAGCAGGACTTAATGGGATATACTAATAGGGACATAAAAGGCTGTGCTGAAGGTTATTTGAATCATGAGGGCCTAGTTCAAGATGTTTCAAATGAAAATAATATTTTGATGTTGCACAGAAACTGTTGTAATATTTTGGCAAAGAAAGTTTCTGTTTTCTATCTTTGTTGAAAAAAAATGTGCCCTAGACCAAGTTGAATAGTTAAGAATTAACACCATTGGCAGAAATGATTTCCAGACAGCCTAGTATTGACTGTATTATGTGATTATTAGTGGCCACAATTAAACAGGTTTATAATTAAAAGGAAAGATGAGAAAGGAAAAATACAAAATGTATAGTTTGAGGAGAAAACTGTACCAACCTGAGCTGTTTGGGGATTTCCATGGGACCACTTTGGTCAACAACTCAGTTGGATGTATTCATCTTAATACTGGAAACTTCCTTTGATAATAAGAGAAGGCCAGTTGGGATTCTGTCTCCCCCATTATTTAGAGACATCACTATATATATATATATATATATATTATGCATTATTAATTACAGTTTATTCACTTTGTATCCCCCCTATACATCCTTCCCTCTTCCCCACCCATGTCCCTCTCCCAGTCCCCTTCCCTCTGATCCTAGTCTATCAGGTCTCATTAGGAGTGGATGGATTTTCTTCCTCTGTGGCTTGGTAAGGTTGCTCCCCTCTCAGGGGGAGGTGATCAAACAGCAGGCCAATCAATTCATGTCAGAGACAGTCACCATTACTACTTTTAAGAAGTTTTCATTTTACTAGGCTCCCTAAATTCTAGATATTTCTCCCTGCATACTCGGCGCCTCCTTTCCCTACCAACCTGCCCCTCTTCTTTCCATCCACCATACCCAGTCCACTTATAACACCTATTCTATTTCCCCTTAGGAGGAGATCCATGTGTCCCCATAGTCACTTAATACCCTTCCTGGGTCTAAGTATAATAGTTGGATATTATCTAATATCCACATATAAGCTAATACATTTCATATTTACCTTTGTGAGTTTGGGTTACCTTATTTGGGATGATTTTTTTTTTTCTATTTCTGTCAAATTCAATCTAGCTCCTGCAAATTTCATGTCATGCTTTTAAACACGTGGGTAATACTCCATTGTATAAATATACCCCATTTATTTATTAATAATTTTGTTGATGGAAGTCTTGATTATTTTCAATTCCTTTATTCATTTTTCTGTTGATGTACATCCTAGTTGTTTTAAATTTTTGACTATTATGAATAGAGAAGCATTGAACATTTTTGACTAAATGTCTTTGTGGTAGGATGAAGTGTGTTTTAGGTAAATATCCAAGATTTATATAGCTAAACCTTGAGGTAGATTGATTCCCATGTTTCTCAGGAACTACTATATTTATTTCCATTGAGTCTGTACAAATTTTCACTCCAACCAGCAGTGGATTAGTGTACCATATGCTCCATATCCTCATCACCATGAGATATCATTTGTATATTAATCTTAGTGATTTTGACAGGTAGTAGATTTTTTTTTCAGTTTTTTTTATTAATTACACTTTATTCATTTTGTATCCCCCCATAAGCCCCTCCCCCCTCCCCTGCCTATCCCACCCTCCCTCCCCTTTCTGCATGCATGCCACTCCCCAAGTCCACTGATAGGGGAGGTTCTCCTCTTCTTTCTGATCTTAGTCTATCAGTTCTCATTTGCATTTCCCTGTTTCCTAAGGATGTTAGACATTTCTTTAAGTATTTCTCAGCCATTTCATATTTCTCTATTGAGAATTCTCTATTTAGACTGGTATCCTGTTTTTAAATTGGATTATTTGCGTTTTTGCTATATGATTTTTTGTGTTCTTTATTTATTGTATATATTAGTTCTCTTTTAGATGTGGAATTGTTAAAAAAAATCTTTTCCCATTCTAAAGGTTGATGCTTTCTACAAATGATGGTGTCTTTTGGTTTATAAAAAATTTCAGTCCCATGCAGTTCCATTTATTAATTATTGTTCTTATACCAGTGCTAATTGTATTCTCTTCAGAAAGTATACTTCTATGCCAATGAATTCAAGACTAGGCACTTTCACTTCTATCATATTCAGTGTATTTTGTATTATGCTGAGTTTTTTTTTATGTAGTGAGAGGTTAATAAGGAGGTGATAAGTATGGATCTATTTGCATTCTTTGCATGCAGACATGCAATAGATGTATGTGTTAAAGTACATCTTTATATTTGGAAATAAAAAGAGGCAAATAGTTGGGAAAATATGGAGACAGGGAAACAGAAAACATGAATAAGAACAATACCAAATTTTGGAGTCTATAAAGTGTGGCAACTTGATCTAGTATACAAGTGATTTAGAGATGATAACATAGAAATAAATATAATTGTTTTCAAGTGCAGGTGGGAGTGTAGAATAATTTAGAGCTGTGTAGAAGTTGGGGATTTTGTTGTAGAAAATTGGTTGTTATTCCACAGGTTTTCTATCAATGATATAAAAAGCCAGTTTCATGGACTGAAACTGGAAACAGAAAGGATTTGAAAGTCTTGGGGTAGGAAAAAAGATACTGAAGACATTTCAGATAGTGAGAAAATAATTTGACTACACAGGATTAATAAGTTTATAGTAAGGGTCAGGACCCAGTGTGTCTATTATACATGGATACAGACTTTGAAAGATGAGTTTGTAAACTGATTTGTTTTTCAAGTTTTGTTCAGTGCTTGTGTATAAGTATGGATATAGGTAGTAATATGGTTATTGCTGTTGCTAGTGTTTATAACACTAATATTAATAAGGTTAATACTGTTGGTTCATGGAAATTTTAAGAGAAAAAGTTTTCATATGTCAAGCGTCACAAGATATACTATTATTACTTGTGGGACAGTGTTGTATAAAGAAGGATGTGCTGTCATGATGGTAATTTTAACAGAATATATCTCCTAGAAAAGCTGAACAGTAATGGAAGCATCTCAAAGGGACTTATTCATCTGAAAAAAAAAGTTATAAGCCAAAGAATAGGCAGTTTTAAAGTTGAAAATTTTAGAGGTGGTACAATTATTGATGTAAACATTCTGCAGAACATATGGGATTGCATATGAAGTTAAAAATTGGTGAGGAGATATGCCTATCATAAGTCCCAGAGGAAGACATTGCATCCAGTCCTGAAGATAACTGATAAGCTATGGTCAGATGGAAGGGGAGTTGGTCCTCTCCTATCAGTGGACTTGGAAAGTGGCAGGGAGGAGTTGAGGGAGGGAGGGTAGGATTGGGAGGGAATGAGGGATGGGACTATGGCTGGGATACAAAGTAATTAACCTGTGATTAATATAAAAAATATAAAAATATAAGTCATACTTTTATGTGGGGGAAAATACATATTTCCAAATAGGGTGAGAACTTTAGTGAACTATGATTATAATTTTCCGTTTTTCAAAACTTTACATTAACTATTCTCTGTCTCTCTGTCTCTTTTTCCCTTCCTCTGTCTCTGTCTCTGTCTCTATCTATCTCACTCTCTATAGAAAAAATAATCTTAGTGTGTATCCCAAGATAGCCTCAGATTTGAGTTTATCCATGTTCACTGTCGTTATATGCCAATATTGTAAAGGAGATCAAGGGAATACAAAACATAAAGGAAGAGATCAAAGTTTCACTATTCACAGATGATATGGTAGTATACATGAGTGACCCCCAAAATTCTACCAGAGAACTTCTTTAGCTGATAAAGAGCTTCAGTAGAGTGTCTGGATACAAAAATAACTAATAAATAAATAAATAAATAAATAAATAAATAAATAAATAAATAAATAGATAAATAAATCAGAAGCCCTCCTTTATTCCCAAGACACAAAGGCCAAGAAAGAAATTAGGGAAACAACACCGTTAATGATAGCCACTAAGAACGTAAAGTACCTTGGTGTGACTCTAACCAAGCAGATGAAAGTCCTGTTTGTAAAAAACCTTCAAGTCTCTGAAGAAAGAAATTGAAGAAGATATTAGAAGATGGAAAGATCTCCCCCGCTCCTGGATTGGTAGAATTAATATAGCAAAAATGGCCATCTTACCAATAGCAATCTACAGGTCCAAAGCAATTCCCATCAAAATACTGATACAATTCTCTACAGACCTTGAAAGAAAAATACTCAACTGTATATGGAGAAACAAAAAAGTCTGATTTTCCAAATGATTCTGTACAGCAACAGATCATCTGGAGGTATCTCTATCCCTGATCTGAAGCTATACTACAGAGCAATAGTAATAAAAACAGCATGGTATTAGCACAGAAGCAGAAAGGAGGATCAATGGAACCGAACAGAAGACCCATAAATAAACCCAAACAGCTTTGAATACTTGATTTTTGACAAGGAAACCAAAACCATTCAATGGTAAAAAGACAGCACCTTGAACAAATGGTGCTGGTCCAACTGGATGTCTACATGCAGAAAAATGAAAATAGTTCCTTATTTATCACTCTGTACAAAATTACAGTCCAAGTGTGTCAAAGACCTCAACATAAAACCAGACACACTAAATTGGTTAGAAGAAAAGGTGGGGAAGAGCCTAGAACTTATTGGCACAGGAGAAAACTTCCTGAACAGAACACCAACAGCACAGGCTGTAAGCAACAATCAACAAATTGGACCTCATGAAACTGAAAAACTTCTGTAAAGCAAAAGACCTTGTCCTTAGAACAAAATGACAGCCTAAAGACTGGGAAAGGATCTTCACCAACCCTGTATCTGACAGAGGACTGATATCCAAAATATATAAAGAACTAAAGAAATTAAAAAAAAACAATAAATCAAGCAATCTAATTAAAAATGGGGTATGAACTTAAGCAGAGAATTCTCTGTAGAGGAATATAGAACGGCAGAGGAACACCTAAAGAGATCCTCAAAGTCCTTAGTCATCAAAGAGATGCAAATCAAAATAACCCTGAGATTTCACATTACATCCATCAGAATGGCAAAGGTTAAAATCTCAAGTGACAACACATGCTGGAGAGGTTGTGGAGAAAATGAAACCCTCTTCCATTGCTGGTGAGAATGTAAACTTGTACAATTACTTTGGAAATTAATCTGGCACTTTCTCAGACAGTTAGGAATAGTGCTTCTTCAAAATCCAGCTATACCACTCCTAGGCATATATCCAAAAGATGCTCAATTACACAACAAGAACACTCAACCATATTTGTAGCACCGTTATTTATAATATCCAGAACCTGAAAACAACCCAGATGTCTATCAACGGAGGAATGGATACAGAAATTGTGGTACTTTTATATAATGGAATACTACTCAGCCATTAAAAACAAGGAAATCATGAAATTTGCAGGCAAATGGTGGGATCTAGAAAAGATCAACCTGAGTGAGGTATCCTAAGATCAGAAAGATATACACGGTATATATATATATATATATATATATATATATATATATATATATATATATATATATATATATCACTTATATAGACCTATAAGATAGGATAAACATAGTAAAATATGTGCACCTAAAGAAGATAAACAATAAAGAGGACTTCGGGTAAGATGATCAATCCTCACTGTGAAGGACAAGTTGGATGGACATGGGAATTAGGAGAAAACAAGTAACAGGACAGAAGCCTACTGCAGAGGCTTCTGAAAGACTTTCACACCTCTGAAGAACTCTACCTAGAAGTGTATCAAAGCAGATGCTTAGACTCATAACCAAACCTTCGGCAGAGTGCCGGGAATCATATGAAAGAACGGGAGTTAATATGACCTGGAAAGGACAGGAGCTCCACAAGGACAAAATATATTAGGGCACAGGGGTCCTCTATGAGACTGTTTCTCCAACCAAGGATCATGTATGGATATAATCTAGAACCCCTGCTCAGATGTAGCCCATGGTAGCTCAGTAACCAATTAGTTTTTCCCTAGTAAGGGGAACAGGAACTATTTCTGACATGAACTCAACGACTGGCTCCTTTACCTCTCCCCACCCCCTGAGGGAGAAACAGTCTTGTTAGGCCACAGAGGAGGACATGGCAACCAGTCCTGAAGATACCTGATAAGCTTGGGTCAGATGGAAAGGGAGGAGGACCTCCCCTAGCAATGGACTTGGAAAGGTGCAGGGAGGAAATAAGGGAGGGAGGATGGGATTGGGAGGGAATGAGGGAGGAGGCTATGGCTAGGATACAAAGTAAACAACCTGTGATTAATATAAAAAATAAAAATTAATAATAATTTTAAAATCCTTTTCAGATCTAGGACCTGAACACCTACCAAAAGCATATCAGGATATGAATGTTCAGCTGTTGCTACTGTCACCTGCTACCTCCTAACTCCATTCCAACATCATAAAAACCCTAACCCTCTATAAAGATAGTGGCCAAGTAAAAACTTCCTTCTACATGATGCCCTGGTCATGGCTTTTTACCACAACAATTAAAAAAGTAACTATGACATTCAATGTTCATAAAATAATTTAAACATTTATTACCAACAAATGTCAAGAAATAAATTCCAACAAGAAGCTATTGGAAGGAATTAGTCTAAAATAAATTGAATATGTGTAAATAAGAAAAAAAGAAAGAAAAAGAAAATGTAATAATGAAGTACCAAAAGAAAAATAAAAAATGTGGCTGGCATATATTCACACATAAAGTACTATAATTAACTGAACAACTCAAATGATAGCTACCATCTTCTAACAAGCCTTTCCTTTTTAGTAGGAAAATCTATGTGTTACATTTTCCATACATTTGATTAATATATGAGAGAAACAATTTAAAAGGTTATACGTATTGGTTTTGGTGTTTTGTTTGGCTCAGCGTCTCATGCCTTTCAATCTACGGTTTGATATTCCAATCCTTCCTCATGTTGTGGAAGAGTCTCATATTGGAAGGGCTGGGTGGCACAGAGCTGGTCATCTAATGGCTGCCAGGGATCAGGGATCTCATCAGGGATGAGAGCAAGTTCTGTCTTTCCAAATCGGGGGAACAGTTCCTTATTTCCTCAGTATAGGCTTCACTTTCAACTTTCTACTTCTTTATGATCACAATATAATAGAATGTTATAAATAATCAATTAAACAATCTATTCATCATGGCAGAGCTCATAGGATACAATCACTTTAAAAATGATTATGAGATTAACAAAATGTAACTAATGAGAAAAATAAAACTTAAAAAAATGATTATCAGATTATAGCCAGGTTTATAATGTGAGTCTTTTATAAGGCATATAAATATTATACATTTACATATAATATAGAAATTTCATAGCTTAAAACTATAGCTGGAATATCAGTAAAGATATTCATTGTAAACTAAGAAATTAGCACATACATTTATGCTATATTGCAAAAATTTTTAGACTCAATGTTATTTTTTTTCATTTTGTGAGTCCTTGGTTTCAAACTTTTCATTTTCTTATTTAATTAATTTTGTTTTTATTTACTCTTTTTTCATAATTTCATTATCCAGACATTTATGGTAGAATTAAAAATATATTCTGAATGAAATCAATCTACTTTTTATGTACAACTATGTTTTACTTAAAAGTCATTTCCCACATTTGGTTACTATGTTAATTTCTTAAACTCCATACTTAGCTTTTAAATGTTCAGTTATATATCAAGGATTGTTTGCATCTTAGTTTCAAAAGTATATGAAATAGGAATATGGCAGTGTGATCTTCATATGCATATTTTGTTATATTGTTTACTTTCACTTTTATTTTGTTCTAACACATTTCTCATTTTGCCATGTGACATGGGTCTGCAAGTAAGCTGTGCTTGTATTCAATCACTGCGCTTCTTAGTTCCTCTAAATAGCTGCTGTTATTTTTGTCACAGTTGGCAGATTGATACGGCAGAATGTGTTGTCAATCACACTTTTTCCACTAGGATTTGTATGATATGAATCTTAGCTCTTTGACTTTTATTTGTGAAGTAAATGAACATTGTTTGGGAACTAAGAGAATGTCAGTATTATAGATTAATATCAAAAGTCAGTATACCTAACGTAAATAAAATGAAGTTTCATTTCTTTTCAAAGCAGAAGTCAAAAAATCTAGATTTTAAAATGTTAATATATTATCTCTTGAAAAATTTTAAAATATGTGTGTGTGTGTGTGTGTGTATGTGTGTGTGTGTTTATGCTGACATCTCTGTGTGCCACAGCACACACATAGAGGGCAGAGGACAGTTCTTGTGAGTTCACTCTATCCTGCCACCTTGTGGAATTCTTTCATCTAACTCAAACTGATTAACCTCTGCACAAAGGACAATACTCACTGAACCATCCCAAGAGTCCTTAAGAATATCTTAAATGTAATATTATGTGGTATTAGCTATATTTATATTGTTATGCTATTATTGTCATTGTTTTTTTTCTTTCTTTGTTTGAGGTATGCTTTCACTGTGTAACACTGGCTGTCTTGAAACTCTATGTAACTTAGGGTAACTTCAGAATCACAGCAATATTCCTGCCTTTGCTGCCCAAGTGTTAGGGTTAAAAGTGTGTACTGAAGGTGGGAGACAGAAGATGTCTGTGACAACTACCCAGGGTATCTGAAGAGCAGCTCAGCAAAGAAAAACAATGACCAGCAGGCAGTGCCAAGGACCCCCAAACTCCGATGTCTGTGTTTCTCATGTGAAAGGAGAATCCTCGGTGATACTCAAACGTCCATCTTGAAGCCACCCGGCTAATACCAAGAAAAATTCCCCTGAATACCAACCAGCATTCCTAAGGCCACCCACAATCTATAGATACCTTCCTGGGAATACCAGCGGCAGCTCACTTGGCTCTGACACCTCAACCCTAAGCCACTTAACATAACACACCATCTGTGGATATCTTCCTAGGCCCAACAGCAGAGGAGCACACTGAGAATTTCTACCCTGCAGCCTTAAGCCACACACTGGAGCACTGCATCTCATCAAAGGAAAAATCCACCAGTAAGACATCACAATCCTGAACATCCATGCACCAAACACAAGGACTCCTGCATTTGTCAAAGAAACACTATTTAAGTATAAACCACACATTAATCCCAACACCTTAATAGTGGGAAACTTCAACACCCCACTCTCACCAAGGGACAGATTATCTAGGCAGAAGCTAAACAGAGAAATGATGACACTTACAAAGGTCTTAAATCAAATGGACCTAATGGATGTCCACAGAACCTTTCACCAAAATACAAAAGAATACTTCTTTTCAGCACCTCCTGGGACTTTCTCCAAAATTGACCATATGGTCAGGCACAAAGCAGACCTGAAAAGAATACTAGAAGACTGAAATAATCCCTTGTATCATATCAGAAAACCATGGTCAAAAAGATCATCCTGAGTGAGGTAACCCAGTAGCAGAAAGACACATATGATATATACTCACTTACAAGTAGATTATTAACGATATAATATAGGATAAAAATACTAAAATCTATAGCCCTAAAAAAGTTAAAGAACAAGGAGGGCTCTAGTGAAGAGGCTGAAACCACATTCAGAAAGGCAAACAGTAGACATTAGAAGTAGGAGAAGACAAGAAGCAGGACAGGAGCCTTCCACGGGAAGCGTCTGAAAGATTCTACCCATCAGGTTATCAAAGCAGGTTATGAGACTCATAGCCAAACTTTGGGCAGAGTGCCCAGATTCTTAAGAAAGAAGAGGATGAGAGAAAGACATGGAGGGGACAGGAACTCTACAAGGAGATGAACAAAGCCAAAAAAACCTGGGCCCAGGGTGCCTACAGAGACTGATACTCCAAGGGCCATGCATGAACAGTACTTAGATGCGCTGTTCAGAGGAAGTTCATAGGCCGCTCAGTTTCCAGTTGGGTTCTCTAGTGAGAGGAGAAGGGGCTGACTCTGACATAGACTTAGTGGCAAGCTCTTTGATCACCATTCCCTGGGGTATACCCTTGCCAGGCCACAGAAGAAGATGATACAACCAGCCCTGATGAGATCTGATAGGTTAGTGTCAGATTGAAGGGGAATAGGTCCTTCCCTATCACTGGACTAGAGAAAAAGCACAGAGGTAGAATGGGTAGGATTGGGAGGAGACAAGGGACAGGATTACTGATGTGATACAAAGTAAAAATTTGTAATAAATGAATAAGTAAATAAACAAAGATATAAATAAATATTTTTAATTATTTTATTTTTATTAATTACAGTTTATTCATTTTGTATCCCCCATGTACCTCCCTCCCTCCTCCCTTCCCAATCCCACCCCTGTCTCTATCACAGTCCACTGATAAGGGAGGTCCTCCTCCTCTTCCCTCTGATCCTAGTCTATCAGGTCTCATCAGGAGTGGCTGCATTGTCTTCTTCTGTGGCCTGGTACGGCTGCTCTCCCCTCAGAGGGAGGTTATCAAAGAGCGGGCCAATCAGTTCATGTCAGAGACAGTCCCTGTCCCCATTACTATGGAGACCACTTGAACACTGACCTGCCACAGGCTACCTCCGTGCAGGGGTTCCAGGCCATTTCCACGGGTGGTCCTTGTCTGAAGTATCAGTTTTAGAAAAGACCCCTTTGCCCAGACTTTTAGGAACCGTTGCTGTTCTTGTGGAGCTCCTGTCCTCTCCAGCTCTTACTATCACCCACTTCTTTCATAAAGGAGTTGGGGATTTAGCTCAGTGGTAGAGCGCTTACGTAGCAAGCGCAAAGCCCTGGGTTCAGTCCTCAGCTCTGGAAAAGAAAAAAAAAAAAAGACAAAATAACAAAAAGACCAAAAAACAAGGTAATTTCTTCCATAAAATTCCCTGCAATCTGCCCAAAGTTTGGCCATCAGTTTCAGCATCGGCCTTGATACCCTGCAGGGTAGAGCCTTTCAGAGGCCCTCTGTCCATCCTCCAAAGTCCATCCTCTTTACCTTTCTGAATGGGCATTGAACATTTAACCAGAGTCCTCCTTCCTGATTAGCTTCCTTAGGTGTACAGATTTTAGTATGTTTATCCTAAATTATACATCTGATATCCACTTATGAATGAGTATATACCATGTGTGTCTTTATGCTTCTGGGATACCTCATTCAGGATGATATTTTCCAGTTCCCACTGTTCACCTGAAAATTTCATGATTTCCTTGTTTTTTTTTTTTTATCACTGACTAAGATTTCATTGTATAAATGTACCACAATTTCTGTATACATTCCTCAACTGAGGGGTATCTGAGCTGTTTCACGCTTCTGGCTATTACAAATAAAGCTGCTAGAAACATGGTTGAGCAGATGTCCTTGTTGTATACTTGAGCGTCTTTTGGATATATGCCTAGGAGTGGTTGGTGTAGCTGGATCTTTAGGAAACACTATTCCTAATTGTCTGAGATAGGCCCAGATTGATTTCCAAAGTGGTTGTGTAAGTTTACATTCCCACCAGCAGTGGAGGAGAGTTCCCCTTACTCCACATCCTCTCCAGCATGTGTTGTGTTGAGAATTCTCTATTTAACTCTGTACCCCATTTTTTTTAATTGGATTACTTGATTGATTATTTTTTGCTGTTTAACTTCTTGAGTTCTTTATATATGCTGGATATTAGTCCTCTGTCAAATATAGGGTTGGTGAAGATCCTTTTCCAATCTTTAGGCTGTCGTTTTGTTTTGATGACAGTGTCCTTTGTTTTACAGAAGCTTTTCAGTTTCATGAGGTCCCATTTGTTGATGGTTGCTCTTAGAGCTTGTGCTGTTTGTGTTCTGTTCAGAAAGTTTTCTGTGCCACTGAGTTCAAGGTTCATCCCCACTTTTTTTTCCAAGCAATTTAGTGGGTCTGGTTTCATATTGAGGTCTTTTATCTACTTGGAATTTAGTTTTATGCAGGGTGATAAATATGCATCTATTTTTTATTTTTCTACATGTAGACATCCAAGTAGACCAGCACCATTTGTTGAAGATGCTGTCTTTTTTCCATTTTAAGGTTTTGGCATCTTTGTCAAAAATCAGGTGTCCGTAAGTGTGTGGGTTTATTTCTGGGTCTTCTATTTGATTCCATTGATCCACCATTCTGTTTCTATGCCAGTACCATACAGTTTTTATTACTGTTGCTCTATAGTACAACTTGATATCAGGGATGGAGATACCTCCAGAAGATCTTTTATTGTAGAGGATTTTTTTTGTAGCAATTCTGGGTTTCTTGTTATTCCGTATGAAGTTGAGAATTTTTCTTTCAAGCTCTGTGAAGATTTGTGTTGGTAATTTGATGGGAATTGCATTGAATCTGAGATTGCTTTTGGTGAACAACTCACTACTAAATGACAGCTGGGTCAAGGGAGAAATAAAGAAAGAAATTACAGTCTTCCTGGAGTTCAATGAAAATGAAAATACAACATATCCAATCTTTTGGGATACAATGAAAGCAGTTCTAAGAGGAAAGTTCACAGCACTAAGTGTCTTCAAGAAGAAATTCGAAACATCTCATTCAAGCAATTCAATGGCTCTCTTAACAGCCCTAGGAAAAAAAAATAAAAAGAAACAGACACACCAAACAGGAGTAGATGGCTTAAAATTATAAAGCTCAGGACTGAAATCAATAAATTAGAAACAAATAAACAATTCAAAGAATCAATGAAACAAAGAGCTGGTAATTTGAGAAAATCATCAAGATAGACAAACCCTTAGCCAAACTAATTAAAAGGCAGAGAGACACTATTCAAATTAAGAAAATCAGCAATGAAAATGGGGACATAACAATAGACTCGGAGGAAATCCAAACAATCATTAGTACTTACTTAAGAAGTCTATATATGCCACAAAACTTGAAAATCTAAATGAAATGGACAATTTTCTTGATCAATTCCACTTATCAAAGCTGAATCAAGACCAGGTAAATCAATTAAATATTCCTATATCCCCTAAGGAAATAGAAGCGGTCATCAGAAGTCTCCCATGGAAAAAAAAAAAAAAAGCCCAGGGCCAGATGGTTGCAGTGCAGAATTCTACCAGACCTTCAAAGAAGAGTTATCTCTAGTTCTCTTCAAACTATTCCACAAAATAGAAACAGAAGGAACACTACCAAACTCATTCTATGAAGCCACAGTCACCTCGGTACCTAAACCTCACAAAGACACAACAAAGAAAGAGAATTTCAGGCCAATCTCCCTAATGAACATTGATGTAAAAATACTCAACAAAATACTTGCAAAGCGAATACAAGAACACATCAAAGATATCATCTACTATGAGCAAGTAGGCTTCATTCCCATGCATGGGTGGATCAATATACAGAAATCCATCAATGTGATCCACCATATAAACAAACTGAAAGAAAAAAAAAAACATGATAATCTCAGATGCAGAAAAACATTTGACAAAAACCAACATCCATCCATTCATGTTTAAAGTATTGGAGAGATCAGGGATACAAGACACACACCTAAACGTAGTAAAGGCAATATACAGCAAGCCAACATCAAACTCAATGGAGAGAAACTTAAATCAATTCCACTGAATTCAAGGAAGGCTGCCCACTTTGCATATCCCTTCAAGATAGTTCTTGAAATCCTTGCTAGAGCAATAAGACAATTAAAAGAGATCAAGGTGATACAAATTGGAAAGGAAGAAGTCAAATTATCACTATTTGCAGATGATATGATAGTATACCTGAGTGACCCCAAAAATTCTACCAGGGAACTCCTACAGCTGATAAACACCTTCAGCAAAGTGCCTGGATAAAAAATTAACTAAAAAAAAAAAAAATCAGTATCACTCCTGTATACAAAAGACAAAAGGCTGAGAGAGAAATTAGGGAAACAACACCCTTCTCAGTAGCTACAAAGGATATACAGTCACACCTTGGTGTGACCCTAACCAGGCAAGTCAAAGACTTGTATGAAAAAATTTCCAGTCTCTGAAGAAAGAATTAGAAGAAGATATCAGAAGATGCAAAGATCTCCCATGCTCATGGGTTGGCAGGATTAACATAGTAAAAATATATAAATTTTTTAAAAAATTTAAAGGAAGAAGTAGTTATGTGTTTGTGTAAGGGCAGGTAAAAAGGTTGTCCATAAGGGGGTGGATGAGAAAGGTTTTAAAGAGCAATGGAAAAGGAAACGACAAGCAAATGATGTAATTATAAATTCAAAGATTAAAATATTATGAAAACATAATAATCCTTTGAAATAGAGAAAATAATAGAAATAAAAAATATTTGTAATAATTTTCTAATTAAATGTTAAAAAATAAAATTATTTAAATCCAAAAATAAGTGTGTAGTGACATGCCTGGCTTTTATTCTTTGATTTTCTTTGGAATATTTGCTTTTTTGGTTTGAGACAAGGTCATACAATGTGGTTTTGATTCCCCAGTAACAATCTAAAAATTTTCCAAATTATTTATTCATTAATAATCTTTTCTTCTACTTAATTTTTGTTGATTGCCAGAGGTGCTCTCTATGAATGAGACTATACAACATTTCTAATGTAAACAGGGTGTTATGGAATTTATCCTTTCATAATTGCTTTATTTCATTCAGAGAAATTTGTTCTAAATACATCAAAACTGTGTTATTGAAGTCTATTTCTTTTAGAAAGTAAATAACAGTTCACTCAACATGTATATGAACTTTTTGGATCCCACATACCCATCAATGGATCTGTGATATGATTTAACTTTCTTGTTATTTGATTATCTGGTTATTTTAAGCAGGGTCTCACTACTGTATTCTACATGGCTTCTATCTCATGGTAATCACTCTGCCTCAGCTTCTTGAGAATTGAGATTATCCATCATATCTAGCTGCTATTTTAAATACTATTTCTATTAAAATATTTGAAAAATACCCAATCAAATCCTCATTTCAAACTCTTTTGAGGATATTATCAGTAAAACAATTTCTAATTTTAGTGAAAATGCCATATTGATTTGCATAGAAGTTATCTCACCAGTATTGTACATGAGTTTGCAATATCACCAGTATTGTACATGAGTTTCAGTTGAAACATTTTCATGAATATATGGGAAATGGTTCATTAAATGATTTCCTTGCCTCTTTATTATGCTATTCCCTTTAATATTCCCTTTAATATTTCTCTACTAATATTTGCCCTCAAATTCAGACTAATCATTTGTTCCTTTTGATTTCAGATTTCTTATTTTTCTACATTATTATTATTAATGTTATTATTATTATTATCTTATTTGTGCTTTAGTTTCATATTGCTTAGTCACTCCATTTTTTTCAATTAATATCAGACACAGTATTGTGGAGTCTGAACAGTGATCATTTATAATCTGGCTCACTGGATAATCATCTCAAACTAGTACTTGTAAAAAGATTACACTGTTTATTTTTACTTCAGTGCTGTTTTTGGAAACAAAAATTAGACTAAAAATGTTCACTGCCTCCCAAGTCCTAGAATTATAGGTGTGTTCTACTATACCTATAATTGTCACTGTTACTTTGTCCTTTACTATCAATATTCTCTTTCACTATTATCAATATTTTCCAAATATACACTAATATATATATATATATATACATACATTTATTTTAATTAATTTGTTTTTATTTGTATATGTGTGTATATGTGTGCTGGTTTGAATAAGAATGGCCCCAATAGATATTTATTTTCATCTTTAATCCTCTGTTGATGAATTGTTTGGAAAAGATTAGTGTTAATTTTGTTTCCATCCACTTTGCTGAGGTATTTATTAGGTATAGGAGTTTTCTGGCAGAATTTTTGACTTCACTGAGGTATACTATCATATCATTTGTGAATAACGATACTTTGACTTCTTCCTTTCCAATTTATATCCTCTTGATCTCCTTTAGTTGTCTTATTGCTCTGGCTACAACTTCAAATACTATATTGAAGAGATGTGGAGAGATAGTTCATCCATGCCTTGTGTAGATTTCAGTGGAATTACATTAAGTTTTTCTCTACTTAATTTATGGTGGCAATAGGCTTGCTGAATATTGCATTTATTATGTTTAGGTATGTGCCTTGTATCCCTGATCTCTCCAAGACTTTTATCTTGAAGGGGTATTGGATTTAGTAAATTAGATGCTTTTTTGATATCTAATGAGATGACCATGTGTTGCTGTTGTTGTTTTTTCCTCTCAGTTTCTTTATATGATAGATTACTTATATTGAACCACCCCTGTATGCTTGGGATGAAACCACCTTGATCATGGTGGATGATAGATTTGATGTGTTCTTGGATTCTGTTTGCCAGTATTTTATTGAGTATTTTTGCATCAATGTTCATAAGGGAAATTGGCCTGAAATTCTCTTTCTTTGTATGGTATATGTGTAGTTTAGTTATCTGAATGACTGTGGCCTCATAGAATGAGTTTGACAGTGTTCCTTCTGTATCTATTGTGTGGAATAATTTGAGGAATATTGGTAATAGCTCTTCTTTGTAAATCTGGGTTACAGCGACTCAGAGGGATCAGGAGATCCACAAGAAGAACACCAGAGCTAGCTAACTAGGTTCCAAAGGGTGGGAGGGCTGTGGAGATTGAAGCATCAAACAAGGACAACAGCAAGACTGGACATAGACCACCTACACAGATGTAGCTCATGGGCAGCTCTGTACTTCTATGGCTTCCCTACTAAGGGAAGTAGGGGTTGACTCTGACATGGACTCAGTTGCCTGCTTTTCAACCAATTTCTCCTGGTGGGCTACTTCTCCAGGACATAGGGTAAGAGGACTCACTCAGTCCTGAGGTGACTTGATATGCTGGGGTGGGTGTGGGGTTAGGGTGTGGGGCACCCTTTCTCTGAGGAGTAATGGAGGTGGTGAGGGGGAACAGGGAAAGAGGGTAGACTGGGAGGAAAAGAGAGAGAGGGCTATGAATACGATGTAAAGTAAGTAAATAAATAAATGAAAATTAAAAACCAAAAGATTTAAAGAAAAGCTTGCCCTACTTCCTGTCACCATAGGCTTTTAAAATATATTTGACCTTTTCCTCACTCTATCTTATGTTCCAAGTGTGTCTATCATTTACTCTATCATTTTGCAATAATAAAAGTTCAATACAATATAAATTTTCTGATGACCACCCACAGCCATGGCTGGGAAAAAGAAAGAAAACAAAAGGAAAAAAAAAAGATTAGAAAGTATGACCTTGTTGTATTATGCACAGATCTTTCTGAGAGGAGGTATGTTGCTAAGCATGGGATTTGAGGTTTCAAATGTTCATGGTATACTAATGTCTCTTTCTTTGCCTGCTCTCTGTAGACCAGAATGTAAAGCTCTTAGCTACTACTCCAGTTCCTGTTTATAGCCATAAAGATAATGGACTAATCCTATGAAACAGTATGCAAGCACCCATTAAATGTATTTTTTTTTTCAGTTTTAGAGCTGATTTAATTCACATGGTTTACCCCTGGCTAAAAAGATATATTTGTTTATTCATAATATTTCTTTTTTTATTAATTACACTTTATTAATTTTGTATCCCCATAAGCTCCTCCATCCTCCCTTCCCCATTAAAAGATGAGTTATCTTATTCATGGTGTGTCTTCATAGCATGAGAAAAGTAGCTAAGACAATGTGGTTCATGTGTGCAGGTTCCTGCAGACTTCAGACAGGCCATCAGATCCCCTGGAGTTGGAGTTAAAAGTTGTTGTGAGAAACAGGACATGGGTGCTGGAAAGTGAACTCACGTCCTCTGCAAAAGCAACAAGCATTCATAATTGCTAACATCTGTCCAGGTCCTATACAAATGGTTTTAAAGAAAAGTAACCACAAAATTTTTACCATATATCTTCAAGGATAATAAGAGTGACTTTGCTATAACAAAATTTTGACTTCTTTCTATGAATATTTTGAATACTTCTATATATACAGATGTAAATTAAGAATACATTTCATTTACCTTTGTTTCAATCTAGAAATTAGCAATATTCATTCACAAATATGAAAATTAATTAAATATAACTTTATGTCTTTAAGACATATATTCCAATAAAAATTTATATTAAAAACAAGACAAAACTAAAAATTGCTTTTGAGTGGGATCCAAGATGGCAGCAACCAGCACACACCTTATTCTGAGGGGCAGAAGATGTGAAACTCTGAAATTGATGAGTTGAAGGTCAGGTGAAGCCAGAATATCCAGGCTTCCTGGGCGAGAGGGGACAACCTGCGAGCTAAGAACATTTGGATCCAGGTCACCCTTGGACTTAAGGCCTGAGAGTGGTGAATATTCAATACCCTGAACTTCCCTTTGTGGGGCCTTCCTCCTCCAGAGGTGGGCAATAGAACTCCTTGCTTGGTATCTGAGACAGAGAAGGCAGATCTCCCACTTCCTCAGCAGCCAGGCAGCTGGCTATCCAGGCCACCCAGTTCAGCCAGGCCACCCAGGTCCGCAGGCAGGTGTAAGGGCTCCCCAGGAACTCCCATCAGGCATCTCTATTGGCCTCCCAGCTCTGCGACTCTGGCTGGACTTCCAGCGGGCCACTGTACCAGCCTCCCAATTCTGCAGCTGCAGCACAACTGAGCTGATGGAGCTCCTACACTTGCATTTACCCTAACAGAGCCAAATCTGAGAGTAGAGAACAGGGGGAACTCCTGTGCTTTCCGAATAGGTCAGCCAAAGAGTGAGTGCACCTTCAAGGGAATGTTGCAAAACCCCAGATTCAGGGTCCTTTTAGTACAGGAGCCAGAAATCAGACCCTCCCAACCACAGTCCCACACTGTCAACATAGGGATTCTTGGGAGAACATTCTCAACTTTGAAATCCCTGTTCTGTGGGTATCCTAGTGGAGTCCAGACAAACAATTCCTGGATCCCAGAGAGATCTGAATACCAGAACGACAGTATGACAAGCCTGTAGGCCACTGAGGTATTCAGAGAACCTGTGCTAGTTCATTGCACCTGTGAACAGCACCAGTGCTGGCACACCTTCTATACCTGCAAGCCCCATGCCCCACATTCCAGGCATGTACACTCTCTAGTACCATGCCCTTCAAAGGCACACTTCCACGCACATGCTCACACTTCCTCACCCAAACTTGGCATCCACTCCTGACACGTACCTTCCTTAGGTACAGCTCAGATTCCAGACACAAACAGCGAAGGTTACAGATAAGCAGCTGGCCAGAGGTATGCATAAGAACACATCCAACAAAAATCAGGACATAATGGTTTCACAAGCAAACCTCCAAATCAATGGAAATTTCAATTCATTGTAAACACAGGAAAATGATTTTAAAGCTATGTTTATCCAGTTATTAGAGGCACATAAATAAGAAAAAAAATCTCTCAAAGAAATAACCACACAAGTAGAGGAAAATAAATAGGATATGAACAAGGCTCTCAAAGAAATACAGGCAAATACAGCCAAACAAATAGAGGCATAAGTAGAGGGACAATTAGTGGCATACAGAGAGAAAACAAACAAAACATTAGAGTCCATTATGGAAAGACAGGATTCCATATTCAAACAGCTTAGAAAATCATGCAAAGCATTAAAACAGAAATAGAATCAATAAAGAAAACACAAACAGAGAAAACACTGGAGCTGAAGAATTTAGGGAAAAGATCAGGAACCACAATGGTAACCATCACCAATAGAATACAAGAGACGGAAGAGAGAATGTCAGGTGCTGAAGACAGACTTCCAAAAATTGATACATTTCTCAAAGAAAAAGTAAACTTGGAAACATTTCAAAAACAAAACATGGAAGAAATCAAGGAGCCCATGAAAAGACAAAATGTAAGAAAAATAGGAATAGATGTAAAAGAAGATGCAAGGCTCCAAGGTGCAGGAAATAATTTCAGAAAATCTGCCTGCATATATGTCATGCAGACTTTAAGAGTCTACAGATGACAACCCCTTCTTCAATCACATATATGGAGAAAAAAAATATTTCATGACAAAACTAAACTTAATATCTACATAGCAACCCAGCCCTGCAGAAAATACTGGAAGGAAAACTCCAATCCAATAAAAACAACTACAGCCAATAAAACATAGGATAAAGATAACTTCAAAACAAAAAATTAAATGAAAACAAGCAATGAAACACTAACACCACCAACTCTACAATAAAAAAAAAACTAACATTCATTGGTCACTATTATCTATCAATATCAATGGATTCAACTCTCCATTAAAAAGACACCGATGAACACAATGATTGTGGAAAGAGGATCCAACATTCTGCTGCATCCAAGGACCTCAACACTGCAACAAAGATAAACATCACCTCAGCGTAAAGGGCTGGCAAAAATGTTTTTCAAGCAAATGGACCCAGAAAAAAAAACTGGAGTAACTATCCTTATATCTAATAAAATAGACTTTCACCCATAAGTAATCAAAAAAGTTGAGAAGGTGCAGTTCATTCTCAACAAAAAAAAATCCACTAGGAGGACATCACAATTCTGAACATCTATGCCCCAAATACAAGAACACCTACATTTGTAAATGAAAGATTATTAAAGCTGAAATCACACATTGATCCCAATACCTTAAGAGTAGGAGGCTTCAACACTCCACTCTCACCAAGGGACAGATCATCTAGACAGAAGCTAGAGAAATAATGGCACTTACAGAGGTCTTAAATCAAATAGACCTAATAGATGTCTACAGAACTTTTCACCCAAATTCAAAAGAATATACCTTCTTTCAGCACCTCATGGAACCTTCTCCAAAATAGACCTCATACCTGGACATAAAGCAAGCCTCAACAGATACAAAAAGATTGAAAAAATACCTTGTATCCAATTTGACCACCATGGACTAAAGATGGACATCAACAACAACAGAAATAGCAAAAAGCCTACACACACATAGAAACTGAACAACTCGCTACTCAGTGACAGCTAGGTTAGGGAAGAAATAAAGAAAGAAATTAAAGACTTCCTAGCATTCAATGAAAATTAAGGCACAACATACCCAAATCTATGGGACACATTGAAAGCAGTGCTTAGAGGAAAATTTATAGCACTAAGTGCCTTCAAGAAGAAATTTGTAACATCACATACAAGCACCTTAATGGCCCAACTGAAAACCCTAGGAAAAAAAAAAAAAGAAGAAGAAGGAGACACACCCAAGAGGAGTAGATGACTGGAAATAATCAAATTTAGGACTGAAATCAAATTAGAAACAAATAAAACAATTAAAAAAATCAATGAAACCAAGAGCTGGTTCTTTGATAAAATAAAAAAGAAATACTAACCCTTAGCCAAACTAACTAAAAGGCAGAGAGAAACTATCTAAATCAGCAAAATCAGAACTGAAAAGGAGACTTAACAACAGACACTGAGGAAATCCAAACAATCATTAGGTGTTACTACAAAAACCTTTGTGCCACAAAATTTGAAAATATAAATGAAATTTACAATTTTCTTGATAGATTCCATTTACCAAATTTAAATCAAGATCAGGTACATAGACTGAATAGTCCTATATCTCCAAGGAAACAGAAGCAGTCATCAAAATCTCCCTTCCATAAAAATCCCAGGGCCAGATGGTTTCAGGTCAGAATTCTACCCGATCTTCAAAGAGCTAATTCCAAATCTCTTCAAACTCTTCCACAAAATAGAAACAGAGTAACATTATCAAACTCATTATATGAAGCTGCATTCACCTTCATATCTAAACCACAAAAAGACACAACAAAAAATACAACTTAAGACTTATACATCCTTTGTACATTGATGCAAAAAAACAAGCAAGCAAACAAACAAACAAAAAACAACTCAATAAAATACTTGCAAACCGAATCTAAGAACAGGTAAAAGGTATCATCCAACATGAGCAAATAGGCTTCATTCCAGGCATGGAGGGGTGGTTCAATATACAGATATCCATCAATGTAATCCACTATATAAACAAACTGAAGGAAAAAAAAAAATACATGTTCATCCCCTTAGATGCAAAAAAAAAAAAATTTGAAAATCCAACACCCATTCATATATAAAATCCTGGAGAGATCAGAGACACAAGGTACACACCTAAACATAGTAAAGACAATATAAAGTAAGCCTAAAGTCAACGTTAAACTAAACGGAGAGAAATTTAAATCAATTCCACTGAACAAGGACAAGGCAAGGCTGCCCATTCTCACTATTTCTCTTCAACCTAGTACTTGAAGTCCTAATAAGAGCAATAAGACAAAAAAAAGGGAATACAAATCGGAAAGGAAGAAGTAAAAATATCACTACTTGCAGATGATATGATAGTATACATTAGTGATCAAAAAATTCAACCAGCGAACTCTTTCAGCTGATAAACAACTTCAGCAAAGTGATTGGATACAAAATTAACTAAAAAATAAATAAATAAATAAATAAATAAATAAGTACATAAATAAATAAATAAAATAAAATAAAATAAAATAAAATCAGAAGCCTTCCTGTATTCCAAAGAAAAAAGGGCTGAAAAAGAAATTAGGGAAAAATACCCTTCACAATAGCCACTCATAACATAAAGTACCTTGGTGTGACTTTAACCAAGATAGTGAAAGTGCTGATTGAAAAAAAAAAAAAAAAACCTCTAAGTCTCTGAAGAAAGGAATTGAAGAAGATATCAGAAGATGGAAAGATCTCCTGTACTCATGGATAGGTAGGATAAACAGTGATAATTGCCATCCTGCCAAAAGCAATATGCAGATTTAATGCAATTCCCATCAAAATACCAACACAATTCTTTATGGAACTTGAAAGAATTCTCAATTTCATACGGAATTACAAAAAAAAAAAAACAGAATTGCCAAAATGATCCAGTAAAACAATAGATCGCCTGGAGGTATTTCCATCCCTGATCTCAAACTGTAGTACAGAGCAATAGTAATAAAAACAGTTTGGTTCTGGCATAGAAACAGAATGACAGATCAAAGGAATCAAATGCAAGACTCAGAAATAAACGCTAACACCTATGGACACTTGATTTTTGACAAAGAAGCCAAAACCTTAAAATGGAAAAAAAAACAGCATCTTCAACCAATTGCACTGTCTAACTGGAGATCTACATGTACAAAAATGCAAAGAGATCCATATTTACCATCATGCACAAAACTAAAGTTCAAGTGGATCAAAGACCTCAACATAAATCCAGATACACTAACTTGGTTAGAAGAAAAATTGGGGAAGAGCTTAGGACTCGGTGGCACAGGAGACAACTTCCTAAACTAAAAACCAACAGCACAGGCTCTTATATCAACAAACAATAAATGGGACCTCATGAAACTGAAAAGGTTGTATAAAAAAAAGGACACTGTCATCAGAACAAAACAATGGTCTATAGACTGGGAAAGGATCTTCACCAACCCTATATCTGACAGAGGGCTAATATTCTGAATATGTACAGAACTCAAGAAGTTATAAAGCAACAATCAAGTAATCCAATTAAAAAATCGGGTACAGAGCTAAATAGAGAATTTTCTGTAGAGGAATATCGAATGGCAGAGAAACGGTCAGCATCCTTAGTCATCAAGAAAATGCAAATCAAAACTACCCTGAGATTTCACATTACAACCATCAGACTGGCTAAAATTAAAAACTCAATTGACAATACATGCTGGAGAGGCTGTGGATAAAGGTGAACCCTCCTCCATTGCTGTTGGAAATGTAAACTTGTACAACCACTTTGGAAATCAATTTGGTGATTCCTCAGACAAGTAGGAATAGCACTTCCTCAAGATCAAGGTATACCACTCCTAGGCATATATCCAAAATATGCTCAAGTACACAACAAGGACATTTGCTCAACCATGTTCATAGTAGCTTTATTCATAATATCCAGAAACTGGAAACAGCCCAAATGTCCCTCAGTTGAGGAATGGATACAGAAATTGTGGTACATTTACGCAATGGAATATTACTCAGCAATTAAAAACAAGGAAATCTTGAAATTTGCAGGCAAATGGTTGCATCTAGAAAAGGTCAATCTGAGTGAGGTATTTTAGAAGCAGAAAGATACAAATGGTATGTACTCCCTTATAACTGGATATTAGACATATAATATAGGATAATCATACCAAAATCTGCTCACCTAAAGAAGCTAAGCAAGAAAGAGGACCCTGGGTAGGATGATCAATCCTCATTCAGAAAGAAACACCGGATGGACATTGTAAAAAAAAGAAAACATAAAACAGGACAGGAGTCTAACACAGAGGGTCTCTGAAAGGCTCTACCCAACAGTGTGTCAAAGCAGATGCTGAGGGCATAACTAAACTTTGTGCAGGGTGCAGGGAATTTTATGAAAAAAGGGGGAGATTGTAAGATCTGGAGTGGACAGGAGCTCCAAAAAAAGGAGAGCAACAGAACCAAAAAATCATAGCACATGGGTCTTTTCTGAGACTGATATTCCAACCAAGGACCATTCAGGGATATAACCTAAAACCCCTGCACAGGTGTAGCCCATGGCAGCTCAGTATCCAAGTGAGTTCCCTAATAAGGGGAACATGTACTGTCTCTGACATGAGCTCAGTGGCTGGCTCTTTGATCACCTCCCCCTGAGGATGGAGCAGCCTTGCCAGGCCATAGAGGAGGACAATGCAACCCATTGAGTCCTGATATGCTAGGGTAATATGGAAGGGGAAGAGGTCCTTCACAATCAATGGATTTGGAGAGGGGCATGGGAGGAGATGATAGAGGGAGGGTGAATTGGTTGGGAATGAGGAAGGGGGCTACTGCTGGGATACAAAGTGAATAATCTGTAATTGATATGAAAAATTAAAAACATTAAAATTAAAAAAATAAATATAACAAAATTTTAAAAAAGTAAAAAATAACTAAAAAATTACTTTGTTATAAAGATCTCACCTCTCAAATAAAAAACACCAATAATTTTTAAGTAATTTGCCAGAAGCGGTCTATTCTTTTAGATGTACTATACCTTTACTTGCATACTTATAAGTAGACATTTCATATAGAAAGATTCACTTAAATATCTAATATTAATATCAAAATAAAAGTAATAAATGCAAATATAACAAATTATTTGGCACTAGCAATGGCACTGATAATTTATTTTGTGGAAAAATTTAATCTTTATAAGTTTATTGTTGATTGTGGTTAAAATTATTTTTAAATTGAATATGTTCACATAAATTTGTTCCATTGACTATGACAAGGTTATTTTTGAAAGATTCAAGAACATAAAATATATTTAGATAAACTTTAGTGATGAAAAATGAAATGAAAAATAAGGTTCAGTGGATAATGGGTGTATAATCTCAATATAATCTTTAGTATTCTATTTGACATTTTTAAAGTAACATAGAACTTTTTTAATAATTATTTTTATTAAATACAGTTTATTCAGTTTGTATCTTCTCCTGTACCTCCCTCTCTCCTCCTCTCCCAATCCCAACCTCCCTCCTCCCTACCCCTGTCCCTTTCCTAGTCCACTGAAAAGGGAGGTCCTCCTCCCCTTCCCTCTGACCCTAGTCTATCAGGTCTCATCTTTTGTGGCCTGTTAATGCTGCTCCCCACTCAGGGGGAGGTAATCAAATACCTAAAATACCAGACACACTAAACATGTTAAAAGAAAAAGTGGGGAAGAGCCTTGAACTCATTGGCACAAGCATACGACTTTTTTAAAGAAAATATTTAAATTACAATGGTAATTAAATTTTGACAGTATTTAAACTAATCATCCATAATTTAGCTGTCAATTTACAAAATCTGAGGGGGGAAAATTTTACAAATTTCTGTCACAAGGTACTCCTAGTAAGTTATTTGAGAAACACCAATCATTACCTATCTAATTTTAAACACTGAAATCCAAATCATTGACAGTTTTCTATGTCATGTCTGCTGTAACTTTTTCATGTGTTTTGTTGCTGTTGTTGTTTGTTTGTTTCTTTTTTATTGGGTTTTGTATTTTCAAGACAGTATTTCTCTTTTTACCCTTGGCTGTCCTGCGACTCACTCTGTATAAATGACTATCCTGAAACTCAAAGAAATCTGCCTGCCTCAGGCTCCCTGACTACTGGGATTAAAGACATGCATCACCACTGTCCAGCTTCCTAAGTTTTCTTGCTCCATTAATTTTTCCAGTGTTCTAAGATTATATAATTCAGTCTTCTTTAATACTATAGTGACTGCACTACAAACGAGCCTATCTCTCAGGGATCAACTTCAAAGTTACAAATAATCTATATCGAAAAGTTTCAAAAAGATATTTATATAAACTCCAATATGACTAAGACCCATTGGAATTGTGGAAACTGTCAATTCTGCATACATAAAACAAATAAAATGAATTAACTAAAATATAAAAAGCAAAAGAGTTGTTATCCCAGAGAAAGTAAAAAGTCAGTGAAAGTTACCAAATCAAAATACCTGGTATTCAAAATAAGAAGGTTGTCTAATGGAGTCCTTTGGGTTTTAAGCCATTATTTTCTCTGTGATCAAAGACCTGATACAACCAAATCATTTAATGTACAGTGATAATGCGTAACTGAATCAACATCAGTCACTGAAGGCTTAAATTTTTGTTTGTTTCTTTTCACAATTCTGTACTTCAATTATTTAAACCGTTGTTGTTGACATTATTGTTTTGAGGCAAACAGCCTAAGATTGTCAAAAAAAAGGTTAATAACTAAACAGGGCTAGCCTTGAACTACTGACCATTCTGCCTCTGCCCCTAGAATGCTGAGATTATAGGCATATGCCACCATTTAAAGCCATTATTTATCTGTTGATAGATCTCCTTCTCTGGAATTTCATTATTTGTGTCTAAGTCTCACAAGTATTCCATGCATTAACTTCACTTTGAATTATAGCTGTATTTTATACCAGCTAAAAACAAATGACACATGAGTCTCCACATTTGTCTGAAACCAGGATAGTTATGAGTTACCACATCCAGTTATTACAAGAAAATTAAGTTATGAGTTTAGTAGTCCTTCTACCAGAACAAATGCAGCATTAGTTAATATTCCTTATGTGAGCAAGTGAGGAGAAAAGAAAATTGTTTAAAGCTGAATGAGATAAGACCTTTAATTTTCTCCACCACATACAATTTCAAAGGATGCAAGTTTAAATCCTAAAGGAATTATATCTCCTCAGAATGCTTTGAAAATTATTATATTTTACATATCTGCATAGTTTTATTTTTCTGCATGTATGTATGTGCTCCATGTGTATGTCTAGTCATAGCTGAGACCAGAAGATGTCAGATCCACAGCAACTAGAGTTTCAGGTGGTTGTGAGCCAAGCCACCATGAACATGCTGGTAATTGAACCTGTGTCCTTTGGAAAAGCAACAGCAAGTGATCTTACTGTTGAGCCATTTCTCCAGCCCTTATATACATATATATTCATTTGTGACACAGAACAAGGGAGAAATGATGATATGATAATAGTTTTCCTGACAGTGGAAAAGGTGTAGAAGAAATTTTCATTCATAAGAAGAGCACTGGTTTAAGAAGGTAAAATAGGGATAACAGTGTCTGATGTCTTCGAACTACCCTGTCAGTACACATACACTTATTTTTTTCTTCTTTTTATTTACTTTTTCTTTTTTTTTTTAACACTGGAATCGTCAACATGTAATTTAATTCATGGTCACCAGCCGAAGGTATATTCGTGATTCTGCAGCTGATGTGGCTAAGTATTAGCCATAGTGAATGGCCTTCACATTACCTGATCACCATATACCCTCCCAACCACAATCATCCAAGCCTTCTCAACCCTTATGCCAGTCTTCCTACTCCCAGTAAACATGACTACTGGCTACCAAGAGAGAATACTGACATAGACATATACTTTTACGACTGAATGCTAATCCCTGTTGTCATCAGACAAGAAAAAAAAAAAAGAAAAGAAAAGAAAAGAAAAGAAAACACACTTAGAGAAATCTCAGAAACATATAGACTGCATCACAAAGATGCTTCAGAATTTCTAAGTGGTATCATTGAAGAAAAGTGGATTTTCCTATTTCATCTACTCTGTCCTATGAAGTAGACTATAGATAAGGCACATGAAGATAAATCAGAAATGATAGAACACAGGACTTGAGCTGAATTCAATGATGGGCAGAGAAAGAAAATAGTAATAGCATTGTAAAAATTAAACAACCACATTTCTGTGTGCAGTATATAATTATACTAATTATAATAACAAATACAAAAAATTGTACTTGTTCTAAACTATAAATATTCTTGTTTTTGTTAAAGTGTCTGAACTTGGGACTCAAATAATACATAATAATACCTACTTTTGAATCTTGTTTTCTGAGCACTTATTAAGTATGCAAACCCTATTATTTAATGTCTATAAACATAAAGGTAGATAGTACTTCATGAGAATGGTTTTAGCATTCAAGGAAATAATCTGGTTTTGACAACTAACTTGATACATGGCAAGAAGTGAAGAAATGAACCTTTGAAAATTTACCCATGATGGACAACTCAAAACCAAGATTTAGGATTTGGTCTTGTAGTTATTTCTAAGTAAATATCTAGTTCTGAAAGCTAACCTCAATCTAAATATTCTAAAGACAGAGACCTACTTAAGATGCTTTAAATTCTGAGATAGTACTCTTGTTTGTTTTTCCACTGTCCTATGGCCTCTCATTTTTGCCTATCATTAATAATTGATATTAATTAACTTTTATTTTTTTCTGTACCAACTAGTAGGTCTGAGAATCATTCATATTGCATATTTCCTATAGTACACAAAATTATATATGTGTGTATAGTACATAAGTACCCTGAATCCATATATTTACACATACACATCCTATATGTGCTTATATACAGATATATAACAATAAAAAGGCATAAAATGGATTATATTAACCAACCATTATTTTAAATTTAAAATCTGCACTGATCTATAATCTAATTCTATAGATTAATGTGTAATAATTTCTGTAGAAATCATACCAATGAGTAGCAGACTTTCTATTCTAGAGGATACCATATATCATCAAAACTTTAAAAAGTCATATAAAAAAGTGATTTTTATCCTTGATAGAACACTTGACATTTTAAATGATAATGTGCATGTGTAAATAGATTATCAGAGCTAAATTTAATATAGATTGAGTTCCACAAAAATTGAACTTCCACTCTTAAAGTAACGTATTTCCTCTAAACCTGAAATAATGAATACGTGTACATATGCCATCTCCAAATTTTAGAAAAACAGTTTTTACCAAGACCCTTTGAATTAATTTTAACTATCAATGTAAGCATTTATTCATTCTCCGAACAGAAGGCCGTAATGACATATATACAGTATAATCTAGTAAATTTAATTAATTAATTTATTTTTTTACTTTTTTATTAATTACATTTTATTCATTTTGTATCCTCCATAAGCCCCTCCCTCCTCCCCTCCCGATCCCACCCTCCCTCCCCTTTCTGCATGCATGTCACTCCCCAAGTCCACTGATAGGGGAGGTACTCCTCTCCTTTCTGATCTTAGTCTATCAGTTCTCATCAAAAGTGGCTGCATTGTCCTCTACTGTGGCCTGGTAAGGCTGCTCCCCCCTCAGGGGGAGGTGATCAACGAGCAGGCCAATCAGATTATGTCAGAGGCAGTCCCTCTTCCCATTACTATGTAATGTAATGTAGTGTCCACTTGGACACTGAACAAGAAACAAATCTGTGACTGTTCATTTCTGTGCTATTTTTGCACTTGTTTTATTTTCAGTAACAATGCCACCCACTGTATTAAATAGCATAGTTAGGGTAATGGACTGACTCTTTTCCTAATCTATCTCGAGAAGAACAGAGCTTTTGAAAATAAAATTCAGTCTTGCAATCAATAAAATCCAGATAAAATTCAGACAAAACCTATAGGTGATATTGAAAGGTTCTGTTTGCTTCAAACTGTTATACACAGTCTGTTGGAACCATTTGTTCCATTGTTTTAAATCCCTACAACATGAAGAATAATCATAAAATAAAATGAGTTAAATGACAATATCAAAAGAAATTGTGCTGTGTCAGGGTTAAGTACCAACAAAGGAATAGAACAAAATTCAAAGCAATATCACCCATTCTGTAACTTGGGAGAATTCTGATTCAAGAAGCTATGATAGTGGCCAAGACTGTCCTTATTATCATCAACAATATAGATGAATTTATTGAATCCACTCAGATTTAGTCTTAGATGGTTCTGTTTTCTGACTTCCTCATATAATACACAGACACACACACACACACACACACACACACACACACGATAAGGAGACACCAACTGATAAGAGAGATAAACATATGCAATAAAAACAAACAGGGATATACAGATATAGAAACAGTTATATAAAGAAGGAGGAACTTAGGGAGACATGCATACATGGATACATACAAAGAAAATATGCACAAACATCCACATAAAAGAGGTAAATAGAAAATGAGAAATAGTAAGGTTACACAAATTCAAATGCAAAGAAGAATATACTATGTTAATTATTTTATTTTATTTTCACAGTTTTGAATCACATTTGAAAGCATAGGAAAAAAATAAAATGAGCATTCTTCATTTCATTTTATTGAATTGTTAGTATATTTTAAAGTTTTGTAGATTGAGATATAGTTCACTTGCCATTATGTAAGATAAATATGTAGAAATTCAACCCTCTATGTGTTACTGGTGACCTTATTTGGAAGTAGCATCTTTTCTTGGGTAATATGATTAAGTTGAAGTCATGATCATTACATCCAGTCAGACAATACTTGATTCTACACAGAAAGGATAATTTTTAATACAGAGAAAGTGCATGTCTGTGAGGAAATATAAGGAGAAAATATACATCTTTAAGGAAAATTAAAAGACCTAAAACAGTTTCATTTTTTTCCTTTAAAGACCTACATGGAAACCAATTGGTTATTGAGTTACCATGAGCTTCTTACCTGATAAAACAGGGCCAGACAAAAGGGGAGGAGGTCCTCCCCAGTCCATGGACTTGGAAAGGGGCAGGGAGAAGCTGAGGGAGGGAGGGTGGGATTGGGAGGGAATGGGGGAGTGGGATGCAGTTGGGATGCAGAGTTGATAAGATGTAAATAATAATAACAAACAATAAAAAAAGAAAAATAAATAAATGTAAATATAAAAAATGCAAAAAAAAGACCTACAGGGAAAAAAATCACTTTAAATTTGAATTAATAATATCTAAGACATAGAAAAATTTCAGAGTTCATTGACCAACTTATACAGTATCTCTCAAAATCTGAAAACAACATGTGGATGACAATCATACAAATATGTATGAATGAACAGACACATAAACTGAACAAATGATCTTTTAATATTGATAGCAATTATTTCTCAGGTAACAGTGAATGAGATCATCAGCATCAAAACAATTTTAGTAGAAAGTCACATAGTTCCCTTACCTATTAATAAAACCAAAACTTTTAAAAACATAATTTAATGGCCCTTATTCTCTTTTGTAACAAAGAATTACAGGTGTTAACTATATTCTTTATGAAATACAAAATATAGGGTATGTTAAAAAGGTATTTTCAATCTTAAATTGGATCAGGATAGTAAGAATTACTTTTACCAAATGGAATGCTACTCAGCAATTAAAAACAAGGAAATCATGAACTGTGGAGACAAATGGAGGGAACGAGAAAATATCGTCCTGACTGGTGTAACCTAGAAGCATAACAACCCATATGGTATGCACTAACTTATAAGAGGATTAGGTTTACATATAATATAGGGCAAACATACTAAAATCTATAGTTCTAAAAATGCTAAACAATAAAAAGGACACTAGAGAAGAGGCTGAAACCTCACTCAGAAGGGCTAACAAGATAGACAGTGGAAGAGTGGAAGTAGGGGAAGATAAGGAACAGGACAGGAGCTTTCCACAGGGGGGTTTCTGAAAGTTTCTACCCATAAAGGTATTAAAGGAGATGCCAAACTTTAGGCAGAGTGCTCAAATTCTTATGGAAGAAGACAGAGATAGAAAGACCCGGAAGGGCCAGGATTTCCACAAGGAGACCAACAGAGACAAAAATCAACCCCAGAGCGTCCTTCAGAGACCAATACTCCCAACCCCAGATCATGGAGAGGGCCAAGACCCCCTGCTCAGAAGAAGCACATAGGCTGTTCAGTTTCCAAGTGGGTTCCCTAACAATTGGAGCAGGGCCTGTCTCTGACATGAACTCAGTGGCAGCCACTTTGATCACCTCCCCATGGGGCATGTAGCCTTGCCAGGCCACAGAGGAAGATGACACAGTCATTCCTGATGAGACCTCATAGGTTAGGGTCAGACTGAAGAGGAGGAGATCTTTCCTTATCAGTGGACTAGAGGTAGGGCATAAGGGGAAAAGAGGCAGAGTCAGTAGGACTGGGAAGAGATGAAGGGGCTACAACCATGATACAAAATGAATAAATTATAATAAAAAAGAATTTTAAAAAGTAAGCAACTCTTTTCAGCTTCATTTTCCAATTGAAAATGCCATAGGGAAAATAATGGATGCCCCCAAATCCTGGCCACTGAACACAGAACAACTTATTTACTAGTAACAAAACTGGGTTAAATAAACAAATATATCTATATGGATATTGTGACATTTGTTTATTTTTTCCTCTAAGGTGGCTCATCGAAGTGCAAGGAAGAATGGATTGAGAGTTTCTCTCCAATTACTCTTCTAAAATGTAAATAAATGGATTGCATGTGTGCGTGTGTGTGTGTGTGTGTATGTGTCTCTGTGTGTGTGTTTGTGTGTGCGTGTAAATAATTATTTTCTGTTTCTGTGGAATAACTAACATTTAAAAGGTTCTGATTATTGAATTTAGTGAGCATTTGATGATGTTATTTGGGTGGAACACTCTGTCATTGCAAGAAACACAATTCTCACCTCAGAGAGGAACATAGAGTATTCTCTGGATCTAAACATGAGAGGTGTTAGAACACAGATTCAGCTTACCTCAAAATACATATTTCATGCTGGTAATAGTTTCAAAGATTTTTTTTTATAGTAACACAGCAAGAACAACAAAAATAATTAATCAAGACATTAGCAGCTAATAAGAGGGCTTAGCAGGTAAAAGTGATTACCACTAAACCTAGCAACCTCAGTTCACTCTCTATAATCAACAAGATAAGAGAGAGAAGCTAATACCAAAAATTATCTTCTGACCATCACGTGCTCTTCCTTCATTCAATACATTAAAAAAGGAAGAAATTTCAGAGACCTGCTCTTTGATCACATCCTCCTGACAGGGGAGCAAACTTACCAGGCTACAGAGGAAGAAAAAAACAGCTACTCCTGATGAGACCTGATAGACTAGGATCAGAAAGAAGGAGAGGAAGACCTCCCCTATCAGTGGACTTGGGGAGGGGCATGCGTGGAGAAGGGGTAGGGAGGGTAGGATTGAGAGGGGAGGAAAGAGAGAGTCAAGGAGTGATAGAAAGTTAATAAAGTGTAATTAATAACAATTAAAGTAAAAAATGGAAAAAAAGGAGGAAATTAAGGTACTTTTTCAAATGCACTGATGAATGTAAGTGGGGGAAATATCTGTTATAACTCTTACAATATTATGTCATTCTAAGCTTTTGGATGGTAGACTCTATGGATGTATTCACTTCTGGAGCCCACTGTCAGGGTCGAACAGTACCTGAGTGGTGAGTAAGAACTGAAAAGAAAAAAAAAAAAAGAGCACATGACACAAAGGATCAGCTTGAGAGTCCTGTCAGTAAAAAGTGTTGCAAACTGGTTTATTCCACAGCATCTTTTTTCAGTCAGAGCAAAGAATCTCAATACAATGAAGAGCTTCATCTATCAGTCAGACTTGATTACCTCTACCACCTCTCTATGTGATCTCCAAGATCACACAAACAAGTTAAAGGAGCTTGACAAAATATCCTGTTATTCTCAAGGTAAAGGCCAGGATGGAAACATATTTTTTCACTGAATACTCAATAACAAAACAGGCTGATAAACAAGCAGCAATCCATAATTTATACATTTTGTCCTGGGTAGTAAATTTGCACATGAAAAAAGTCCATAAATTGGGAAACATCTCTATCAGATTGCCTGTATGCAACTCTGTGAGGTGTGTTTTCTTAATAAATGATTGATGTGGGAAGGCTCAGCCCACTGGGCATGGTGCCACCTTTGGGAAGGTGATTTTTGATGGTATAAAACAAACAAACAAGCAAACAACAGAAAACACAAAAAATACAGGTTTAACAAGCCATTAAGCAGATTTGTTTTCTGTTTCAGTACCTGCCATATGTTCCTGACCTGAAATCCTTTAAAATTATAGATTGTGACCTGAGTGTTGTAAGCAGTCTTTTAAGACAGTAATAGAGGGGCGGAGCCAAGATGGCGACTAGCACACACAGTTTCTGAGCTGTGAAATTGCCAACCATCTGAGTTGGTGCGTGGAAGGACCTCTAACCCAGGAAAACAATGGTGAGGCTTCCTAAACAACAGGGAACATCGCAGGAGGTGAAAACTTTGGTCTTGGGTCACCAGGAGACTTGTTTGGGGAAGGTGAGAAATGACCCTTTGATCTCGAGGCACTCCCCTCCCCCAGACTTCCTTCCTCCTCGGCACAGTGGAATCATCTTTCTCTGTGCAGACGTAATTGCCTGGGGTCTGCAGCAGCTGAGGCGGAGCTCCAAGCCCTTTAGCGGCAGGTGCCAGCAGTACCCTCGGCACAGTGGAATCATCTTTCTCTGTGCAGACGTAATTGCCTGGGGTCTGCAGCAGCTGAGGCGGAGCTCCAAGCCCTTTAGCGGCAGGTGCCAGCAGTACCCGTCTCGGAGTCCCAGATCCGCATGGCAGCTGCACCATTCTCCCAGGGCCCAAGTCTGCTAAACGCCATACTAGCTCCACAGGATTGCGATCACTGACAGTACGGCCCGCCCAATCCCACAGTGACAGAAAATACGCTATATACTCACCAAAACCAGACAGAAATGCCACACTAGCTAGGCACACCAGGCGCTGGGAGAGCACAGTGAAGAGACACCAGGACTTCCCAGAAAACATCTGGACCAGCAACCCAGTCTCCAGTTACAGCGGGACTTTCTAACCTGGCGGCGGAGCAGCACTGAGCTGGCGGGGCACATCAGCCCTCCAGTTTAAGACTAACCAGGGCCAAACCAGAAAACAGAAAGCCTGTTTACCCTGTTCCCTACTGACGTGACCACCTTGAAATCTCCAGCTGCAGCAAGACCTCATAACCTGGCAGCAGCATGGAACTGGAGGAGCACATCAAAGAAACAGGGCCAAACCAGAGAGCAGAGAGCAGAGAGCCCAGATACCCTGATCTCTGCCAAGTGACCTGCCTGTGAGTGCAGCCTTGAGAATCTGCAGATCCCCAGATCCTGGGTCCTTCTAAAACAGAAGCCAGGCATCGAACCCCCTCCCACCCATATACCCACTTTGGGAAACAGAGGGGCACTTGGGACATTGAAGTTCCTGCTCTGTGGGTCTAATTGAGGAGTTAAGGCAGCCAATGCCAGAAATTGCGCTGCGATCATCACTAGCGCCTGCGACATATACAGTGCAGAGCCTCTCCCACACACTCAAGGGTTCAACATTAGCCATCACTCTGTCCCTTGAGATACACATCCATGCACACCTACACACACACACACACACACACACACACACACACACTTGCATTTGCCCCATCTACACCTGCATACTTTTCTCCCACAGGTACAGCTAGTCCTCAGCACACACTAAAGACACGGGACCTCTCTCAGCTTGCGGAAGAACTCTACAGACGCCAGAGAGAGACAGTACCAGTCTGATCTGCAGAATCCAAAAACAAACAGGGAAGGTTTCAGATAAGCCAATGGCCAGGGGTAGGCGAAAGAACACTTCCAACATAAATCAGGACATCATGACTTCACCAGGAAACCCCAAAATAGATGGCTACTCCAATTCATCAGAAGCACAGGAAAATGACCTTAAAGCCATGCTTACACAATTTTTTGAGGCTCATAAGGAGGAAATGAACAAATCTTTCAAAGAGTTGGCCAGTCAATTGGAGGTAAAGAAGGAAGAAATAGACAAAAGCCTTAAAGAAAAACAGGCAAACATATCCAAATGAATAGAGGCACAAGTAGAGATAAAATTAGTGGCATATAAAAAGGAAATGAACAAGGAAATAGAGACCATCATAGAGAGACAGGAACCCAAATTCAAACACATGAAAGAAATGATGCAAGGCATGAAAACAGAATTAGAATTAATAAAGAAAACACAAAATGAGAAAACCCTTGAGCTGGAGAACTTGGAGAAAAGAGCAGGAACCACAAAAGTAAGCATCACCAACAGAGTACAAGAGATGGAAGAGAGAATCTCTGGAGCTGAAGACACACTTGCAGAAATTGATACTTCTCCCAAAGAAAAAGTAAAATCAGAAAAGTTCCAATCACAGAATATTCAAGAAATCAAGGACGCTATGAAAAGACAAAATCTAAGAATAATTGGAATTGATGAAAAAGAGGACTCCAGGCTCCAAGGTCCAGAAAATATTTTCAGGAAAATCATAAAAGAAAATTTTCCCAACTTAAAGAAAAAGATGATTATAAATATACAAGAAGCCTACAGAACTCCAAATAGACTAGACCAGAAAAGAAACATATCACGTCAAATCATAGTCAAAACACTAAATCTACAGAACAAAGAAAAGATATTAAATGCAGCCAGGAAAAAAGGCCAAGTAACATATGAAGGTAGACCTATCAGAATCACACCAGACTTGTCATCAGAAACTATGAAAGCCAGAAGGGCCTGGGCAAGTATCATGGAGACTCTAAGAGATCACAAATGTCAACCCAGACTACTATACCCTGCAAAGCTTTCAATCAACATAGATGGAGAAACCAAAATATTCCATGACAAAACTAAATTTATGCAATATCTACACAGCAAACCAACCCTACAGAAGATACTAGAAGGAAAACTCCAATCCAACGAAAACAACTTCACCCAAGAAAACAGGACATACAGATAATATCCCAACAAAAACGAAAGGAAAACAAGCAATGAAACAGGGTAAGATCACCGGCTCCATTACAAAAGGAAGTAACATGCATTGGTCACTACTATCTATCAATAAAAATGGACTCAACTCCCCAATAAAAAGTCACAGGCTAACAGAATGGTTGCGGAAACAGGATCCAACATTCTGTTGCATCCAAGAAACACACCTATGCAACAAAGATAAACACCACCTCAGAGTAAAGGGCTGGAAAAACGTTTTTCAAGCAAATGGTTCCAGAAAACAAGCTGGAGTAGCCATCCTAATATCTAATAAAATAGACTTCCATCCAAAGTTAATCAAAAAAGATAAGGAGGGCCACTATATTATCATCAAAGGGAAAATCCACCAAGAGGACATCACAATCTTGAATATCTATGCCCCAAATACAAGAGCACCTACATTCATAAATGAAACATTATTAAAGCTTAAATCACACATTGATCCTAATACTTTAATAGTGGGAGACTTCAACACCCCACTCTCATCAAGGGACAGATCAACCCAAATAGGGAAATAAAAGCACTCACAGAATCCCTAAATCAAATGGACCTAATAGACGTCTACAGATTTTTTCACCCAAACTCAAAAGAGTACACCTTCTTTTCAGCACCACATGGAACCTTCTCCAAAATAGACCATATAGTTGGTCACAAAGCAAGCCTCAACAGATACAAAAGGATTGAAATAATCCCTTGTATACTATCTGAACCACCATGGACTAAAGCTGGACATCAACAACAAGAGAAACAACAAAAAGCCGACACGCACATGGAAACTGAACAACTTACTACTCAATGACAGCTGGGTCAAGGAAGAAATAAAGAAAGAAATTAAAGACTTCCTAGAATTCAATGAAAATGAAGGCACAACATACCCAAATTTATGGGACACATTGAAAGCAGTGCTCAGAGGAAAATTTATAGCACTAAATGCCTGCAAGAAGAAATTTGTAACATCACATACAAACAACTTAATGGCCCAACTGAAAACCCTAGAAAAAAAAGAAGCAGATACACCCAAGAGGAGCAGACGGCTGGAAATAATCAAACTCAGGGCTGAAATCAATCAATTAGAAACAAATAAAACTATCCAAAGAATCAATGAAACAAAAAGCTGGTTCTTTGAGAAAATCAACAAGATAGACAAACCCCTAGCCAAACTAACTAAAAAGCAGAGAGAAACCATACAAATCAGCAAAATCAGAAAGGAAAATGGGGACATAACTACAGATACTGTGGAAATCCAAACAATTATTAGGTCATACTACAAAAAACCTATATGGCACAAAATTTGAAAATCTAAATGAAATGGATAATTTTATTGACAGATTCCATCTACCAAAATTAAGCCAAGATTAGGTAGAAAGACTGAATAGTCCTATATCTCCCAAGGAAATTGAAGCAGTCATTAACAGTCTCCCCTCCAAAAAAAGCCCTGGACCAGATGGCTTCAGCGCAGAATTCTACAAGACCTTCAAAGAAGTGCTAACTCCAATTCTCCTCAAACTCTTCCACAAAATAGAAACAGAAGGAACACTGCAAAACTCATTCTATGAAGCCAGTCACCTTGATACCTAAAACACACAAAGATCCAACAAAAAAAGAGAACTTCAGACCAATCTCTCTCATGAACATTGATGCAAAAATACTCAATAAAATACTTGCAAACCGAATCCAAGAACACATCAAAGATATCATCCACCACGACCAAGTAGGCTTCATCCCAGGCATGCAAGGGTGGTTCAATATATGGAAATCCATCAATGTAATCCACCCCATAAACAAAATGAAGGAGAAAAACCACATGATCATCTCCTTAGATGCTGAAAAAGCATTTGACAAAGTCCAACACCCATTCATGTTTAAAGTCTTGGAGAGATCAGGGATACAAGGCACATACCTAAAGATAGTAAAGGCAATATACAGCAAGCCTATAGCCAACATCAAACTCAATGGAGAGAAACTTAAATCAATCCCACTGAAATCAGGGACAAGACAAGGCTGCCCACTGTCTCCATATCTCTTCAACATAGTACTTGAAGTCCTAGCCAGAGCAATAAGACAACTAAAGGAGATCAAGGGGATACAAATCCGAAGGTAAAAGGTCAAAATGTCACTATTTGCAGATGATATGATAGAATACATGAGCGACCCTAAAATTTCAACCATAGAACTTCTTCAGCTGATAAACACCTTCAGCAAAGTGGCAGGATACAAAATTAACTCAAAAAAATCAGAAGCCCTCCTGCACACCAAAGACAAAAAGGCTGAGAAAGAAATTAGGGAAGCAACACCCTTCACAATAGCCACTAATAACATAAAGTACCTTGGTGTGACTCTAACCAAGGAAGTGAAAGACCTGTTTGAGAAAAACTTCAAGTCTCTGAAGAAAGAAATCGAAGATCTCAGAAGATGGAAAGATCTCCCGTGCTCATGGATTGGTAGGATTAACATTGTGAAAATGGCCATCCTACCAAAAGCATTCTACAGATTCAATGCAATTCCCATCAAAATACCAACTCAATTCTTTACAGACCTTGAAAAAAAGATTCTCAGCTTCATATGGAGAAACAAAAAAACCCAGAATCTCCAAAACAATCCTGTACAACAACAGATCATCTGGAGGTATCTCCATTCCCGATCTCAAGCTGTACTACAGGGCAACAGTAATAAAAACTGCATGGTATTGGCATAGAAACAGAAAGGAGGATCAATGGAACCGCATAGAAGACCCAGAAATAAACCCAGACACCCATGAGTACTCGGTATTTGACAAAGAAGCCAAATCCATTCAATGGAAAAAAGACAGTATATTCAGCAAATGGTGCTGGTCCAACTGGATGTCTACATGCAGAAAAATGAAAATAGATCCATATTTATCACCCTGCACAAAACTAAAGCCAAAGTGGATCAAAGACCTCAACATAAAACCAGATACTCTAAATGAGTTGAAAAAAAAAGTGGGGAACAGCCTAGAACTCATTGGCACAGGAGAGAACTTCCTGAACAGAACACCAACAGCACAGGCTCTAAGAGCAACAATCAATAAATGGGACCTCATGAAACTGAAAAGCTTCTGTAAAGCAAAAGACACAGTCATCAAAACAAAACGACTGCCTACAGACTGGGAAAGAATCTTCACTAACCCTTTATCTGACAGAGCACTAATATCCAGTATAAATAAAGAACTAAAGAAGAAGAAAAGCAACAAACCAAGTAATCCCATTTAAAAATGAGGAATGGAGCTAAATAGAGAATTCTCGAAAGAGGAACATCAAATGGCAGAGAAACACTTAAAGAAATGCTCAACCTCATTAGCCATTAGGGAAATGCAAAACAAAACAACCCTGAGATTTCACCTTATACCCATCAGAATGGCCAAGATGAAAAACTCAAGTGATAGCACATGCTGGAGAGGTTGTGGAGAAAAAGGAACCCTCCTCCATTGCTGGTGGGAATGTAAACTGGTACAACCACTTTGGAAGTCAATCTGGCGCTTTCTGAGACAATTAGGAGTAGTGCTACCTCAAGACCCAGCTATACCACTCCTAGGTATATACCCAAAATTTGCTCAAGTACACAACAAGGACATTTGTTCAACCATGTTCGTAGCAGTTTTATTTGTAATAGCCAGAACTTGGAAACAACACAGATGTCCATCAACAGAGGAATGGATACAGAAATTGTGGTATTTTTACACAATGGAATACTACTCAGCAATCAAAAGTGAGGAAATCATGAAATTTGCTGGCAAATGGTGGGATCTAGAAAAGATCATTCTGAGTGAAGTATCCCAGAAGGAGAAAGACAAACTTGGTATATACTCGCTTATATAGACCTAGAAGATATGATAAACATAATGAAATCTATACACATAAAGAAGATAATCAAGTAAGTGGACATGGGTGAAGATGATCAATCCTCATTTAGAAAGACAAATGGGATGTGCATTGAATGGATGACAGGAGTCTACCGCAAACGGCATCTGAAAGACTCTACCTAGCAGTGTTTCAAAGCAGACACTAAGACTCATAACCAAACCATGGCAGAGTGCAGGGAATCATATGAAAGAAGGGGAGTTAGTATGTTATGGAAAGGATAGGAGCTCTACAAGTACCAAATATTTCCGTTCACAGGGCCTTTTCTGAGACTGACACTCAACCACGGACCATCTATGTATATAACCTAGAACTTCTGCTCGGATGTGGCCCATGGTAGCTCAGTAACCAAGTAGTTTTCTAAAGTAAGGGGAACAAGGACTATTTCTAACAGGATCTCAAGGGCAGGCTCTTTGACCTCCCCTCCCCAGGGGAGGAGCAGTCCTGTTCGGCCACAGAGGAGGACTTTGCAGCCAGCCTTGAAGATACTGGATAAAACAGGGTCAAATGAAAGGGTTGGAGGTCCTCCCCTATCAGTGGAATTGGAAAGGGACAGGGAGGAGACCAGGGAGGGAGTTGGGGAGGGGGAGGGAATGAGAGAGCGGGATACAGCGGGGACACAGAGTTAACAAATTGTAACTAAAAAGAGAAATTAAAAAAAAGACAGTAATAAAAACCAAACTAAAGCACATTACAAAATATTTTATGTAATGGTGTAAATGTTTTGTTTTCTAAGATGGGAGGGGGGCTGAAAAGAGCCAAACTTAAATTTTACAAATACATGGCTTGGGCTGAGCCCAGGGTATTTCTATCTAAATATCTCTAGGTCTAGGCCTGTAAGCTTCTAGCCTTTATACAATCTAATCTTCTGCAAGCCCAGAACTTGAAGGCTTCTGCTTCTGGCTTCTGTCTGCTTACATTCTAGTGTTAGAATGTTTTTTTGTTTGTTTGTTTGTTTGCTTGCTTTTATTAAATTTTTACTTTATATATTAATTGCAGTTTATTCACTTTGTATCCCAGCTGTAGCCCCCTCCCACATTTTCTCCCAAACCTACCTTCCCTCCTTCATTTCCTCCCATGCCCCTCTCCAAGTCCACTGATAGGGGAGGACCTCCTGCCCTTCCATTTGAGCCTATCATATCAGGTCTCATCAGGACCAGCTGCAATGTTCTCCTCTGTGGCCTGGCAAGGCTGCTCTCTCCTCAGGAGGAGGTGATCAAAGAGCTAGCCACTGGGTTCATGTCAGAGACAGTCCATATTCCCCTTATTAGGGAACCCACTTGAATACTGAGCTGCCATGGGCTACACCTGTGCAGGGGTTCTAGGTTATATCCCTGAATGGACTTTGGTTGGAGTATCAGTCTCAGAAAAGACCCATGTGCTACGATTTTTTGGTTTTGTTGCTCTCCTTTTAGAGCTCCTGTCCACTCCATGTCTTTCTATCTCTCTCTTCTTTCATAAGATTCCCCGTACTCTGCACAAAGTTTGGTTTTGAGTCTCAGCATCTGCTTTAATACACTGTTGGGTAGAGTCTTTCAGAAGCCCTCTGTGTTAAGCTCCTATCCTGTTTTCTGTTTTCTCCTTCTTCCAATGTCCATCCTGTTTTTCTTTCTGAGTGAGGATTGATCATCTTACCCAGGGTCTTCCTTCTTGCTTAGCTTCTTTAGGTGTACAGATTTTAGTGTGTTTATCCTATCTTATAGGTCTAGTATCCACTTATAAGTGAGCATATACTGTATGTGTCTTTCTGCTTCTAAAATACCTCACTCAAATTGATCTTTTCTAGATGCAACCATTTGCCTGCAAATTTCAAGATTTCCTTGTTTTTAATTGCTGAATAGTATTCCATTGTGTAAATGTACACTTCCTCAAGAATCAGCTCTACCACTCCTAGGCATATATCCAAAATATGCTCAAGTACACAACAAAGACATTTGTTCAATCATGTTTCTAATTAGCTTTATTTTTAATAGCCAGAACCGGGAAACAACCCAGATTTCCATCAACTGAGAAATGGGTATAGAAATTTTGTTAGACTATTTTTATGCTCCAAGACTTACTGGTAAATATTCTTATTGTTTCCCGTTCTGTCTGAACTCTGCCTACCTGGTTTAACTCAGCTAATCTAGCCAAAATTCCTCTTCAACTGCAAGCCAATGAACTGTACTGCACCAAACTGTAATGTACTCCTGAACTCTACTGTACTGTCTCCACAAATTTCTTTGTTCCCTGTCTCTGTCTTCAATCTCTTTCTCTCTCTTTTTCTCGTCTCTTAAGCAACTTTTCTTTCCTGTCTGTTCTCATGAGAGTTGGGTATATCCTATTTCTGACTTATTCTCTCAAAACTTTCTGATTCATCACTCTGTCTGCCCCACAATTAGACTACTTTTGGGGGTATTGAAGGTGTATATTAAAGGTGTGACTGTATTCCAGCCAGAGAGATTAAAAGAATGACATATCTATATTCTTGGCAGAGCGAAAAACATGTATATTTCACCCAGAGGATTTAAAGGCATTTCCTCTACTTAATGGTCACAATATTGTTTTTTCATTATCATTATTATTATTATTTGCAATTTATTCACTTTTTATCCAAGTTGTGTTCCCACACTCATCTCCCTATCCCTCCCTGCCTCCTTGTTCCTACCCTATTTCTCTTCCCTAGTCCACTGATAGGGGAATTCCTCCTAGCCTACTGTCTGATCCCAGCCTATCAGGTCCCATCAAAACTGCCTGGGTTGTTTTGATTTGCATCTCCCTGATGGCTATGGATGTTGAGCATCTCTTTAAGTGTTTCTCTGTCATTCTGAATTCCTCTACAGAGAATTCTCTGTTTAGCTCTGTACCCCATTTTTTAATTGGATTATTTGATTTATTGCTTTTTAACTTCTTTAGATCTTTATGTGTGCTGGATATCAGTCCTCTGTCAGATATAGGGCTGGTGAAGATCCTTTCCCAGTCTGTAAGCTATGGTTTTGTTCTGACGACAGTGTCTTTTGCTTTATAGAAGATTTTCAGTTTCATGAGGTCCCATTTATTGATTGTTGCTCTTAGAACCTGTGCTGTTGGTGTTATGTTCAGGAAGTTGTCTCCTGTGCCAATGAGTTCTAGGTTCTTGTCCACTTTTTCTTCTAATCAATTTAGAGTATCTGGTTTTATATTAAGATCTTTGATCCACTTGGACGTTAGTTTTGTGCAGGGTGATAAATATGGATCTAGTTTCATTTTTCTGCATGTAGACATTCAGTTGGACCAGCATCATTTTTTTTGAAGATGCTGCCTTTTTTCCATTGAATGGTTTGGCTTCTTTGTCAAAAATCAAGTATTCGTAGCTGTGTGAGTTTATTTCTCGGTCTTCTGTTCGGTTCCAATGATCCTCCTTTCAAAACAACCCTGATATTTCACCTTACACCCATCAGAATGGCTACGATAAATAACTCAAGTGACAACACATGCTGGAGAGGTTGTGGAGAAAGGGGAACCCTTCTCCATTGCTGCCAGAAATGTAAACTGGTACAATCATTTTGGAAGTCAATCTGGCGATTTCTCAATTAGAAATAATGTTTCCTCAAGATCCAGTTATACCACTCCCAGGCATATACCCAAAATTTTCTCAAGTACACAACAAGAACATTTGCTCAACCATGTTTGTGTCAGCTTTATTTGTAATAGCCAGAACCTGGTAGCAGTCCAGATGTCCCTCAACGGAGGAATGGATTCAGAAATTGTGGTATTTTTACACAATGGAATACTACTCAGCAATCAGAAATGAGGAAATCATGAAATTTACAGGCAAATGGTGGGATCTAGCAAAGATCAGGGTAATCTTTTCTATTAGCAACCATTTTCCTTCAACTTTCTTGATTTTCTTGTTTTTAAACAGCTGTGTATTTTTCCATTGTGTAAATTTACTACAATTTCTGTATCCATTTCTTTGTTGAGAGACATCTAGCTTGTTTCCAGATTCTGGCTATTAGGAATAATGTTGGTATAAACAAAGATGAGCAAATGTTCTTGTTGAATGGTAGAATATATTTTGGATATATATACAGGAGTGGTATAGCTGGATCTTTTTTTTGCATTTTATTTTATTTTATTAATTACACTTTATTCATTTTGTATCCCCCCATAAGCCCCTCCCTCCTCCCCTGCTGATCCCTCCCTCCCTCCCTCCCCTTTCTGCATGCATGCCACTCCCCAAGTCCACTGATAGGGAAGGTTCTCCTCTCCTTTCTGATCTTAGTCTATCAGTTCTCATCAAAATTGGCTGCATTGTCCTCTACCGTGGCCTGGTAAGGCTGCTCCTCCCTCAGGGGGAGGTGATCAAAAAGCAGGCCAATCAGATTATGTCAGAGGCAGTCCCTCTTTCTATTACTATGTAACCCACTTGGACACTGAACTGCCATGGGCTACATCTGTGCAGGGGTTCTGGGTTATCTCCACGAATAGTCCTTGGTTGGAGTATGAGTCTCTGAGAAGTTCCCTGTGTTCAAATTATCTTATTCTGTTGTTCTGCTTGTGGAGTTCCCGTCCCCTTCAGCTCTTACTATTTCCCACTTCTTACATAAAATTCCATTCACTCTGCCCATCAGTTGTCCATCAGGCTCAGCATCTGCTTTGATAGAATAAACCCACTAAAATCTGTACATCTAAACAAACTAAGCAAAAGAGAGGATCCTAACTAAAATGTTCAATCCCCATCCTGAAAGGCAAAGAGGATGGACATCAGAAAAAAAAGACAATAGGAAACAACCTTGGAACCTGCTACAGAGGGCCTCTGAAAGCCAGAAGAAAACAGGAAACAACCTTGGAACCTGGCACAGAGGGCCTCTGAAAGCCTCTGCAGTATAGACTATCAAAGCAGATGCTGGATCTTGAGGTAGCACTATTCCACATTTTCTGAGAAAGCACCAGATTGATTTTGAAAGTGGTTGTGCAAGTTTACATTCCTACCAGCAAATGGAGGATGGTTCCTCTTTTCCAAATCCTCTCCATCATGTGTTGTCACTGGAGTTTTGATATTAGCCATGACGTTTAGTGTAAGATGGAATTTCAGAGTCGTTTTGACTTCCTGAACAGAACACCAACAGCACAAGCTCTAAGATCAACAACTAATAAGTGAGACCTCATGAAACTGAAATACTTCCGTAAAGCATAGGATACTGTCAACAGAACAAAACAACAGCCTACAGACTGGTAAATGATCTCCACCAATCCTACATCTGACAGAGAGTTAATGTACAGAATGTATTAATAACTCAAGAAATTAGACAGAAACAAACCAAAAGCGCCAATCAAAAATGGAGTGCAGAGCTAAATAGAGACTTCTCAACAGAGGAATATTGACTAGAAGAGAAACACTTAAAGAAATGCTCAAAGTCAGGGAAATGTAAATCAAAACAGTAAAAAAAAAATTAACAGTGGCTAAATGAACCAAGTAGAGGCTGTTTAATGAGCTATGCTTTGTAAAGGGGTCATATAAATAGTTAGGAGATATATGAAGAAATATACACTATCACCAATAATGAGGAAATTGTTAAGTGAAGTACAAGTATATATCAAACATTAATAAGAGCACTATTGGAAAGAAGAGTGGGTAAACAATCACCATGTCTAAATAGGGTAATTATAGTTCAAAGAGAGTAAATTGAGGAAGCCAGTTTTGATAATAAGGATTAATTACTAATATTTTTAAAATGGTAGTTGCATTATCAAACATTTAGAATACTTAGTATAAATACAAATGAGAAAAATGAGTACTCAAATATATCTCTACATTCATACATCATTATAAAATTATACATAATAGCCAAGAACCAGAGTTAACTGGTGTCTTTCAAAATATACATGACTTCCAAAAGCTAATCCTGAATAATGAAATATAATTTAGACATAAATACAGGGAAATGCTCTCTTGTATAAATTGATCTGAAGTGTTTTATGCTGCCTGCAAGAAAACAATGCAGAAAGACAAATACTGCATTATCTCTGTTGTTTGTGGGATATAAGTTTGTCTGATTTGTAGAATTAGACAGGAGAATGGTGTCAGCAGATGGCATGAAGAGAAAAAAGGAGATGATAAGAAAAGGATAAAGATTTCCAATCATACATGAGAAATTATGTTATAAACCATCCCTGAATACAGGAACCATTGTAATCCTCCATCTTATCCTTGAAATTTGCTGGGAGAAATTTGACCTGAAAAAAATTAAACAAATCAGCTGATGAATATGTTAATTAACTTGTTTGTTGCAGTCATTTCATAATGTGCTTTACAGTTTAAGGTGACATTATACTATTTTGATGCACACAGTTTTTGTTGCATAAATCTCAGTAATGCTAGAAAGGAAGTAAACCCAGAAACAAAGCGAAAGTAGTCACAGGTGTTTAAAAGCAACTGTCTCATTTGCTGTGATCAATGCAGCCCAACCTCCTGTTTACATTATTTATGAAAGTCATTTTCATTGCATGCTGGAATTAAGGAAGTTTAATTGGTATCAAATAAAATGCAAATATGTGTCTGAAACTATATAGCCTACAATTGTCACAACCCTACTTATAAATACTCAGATTATGTGACAAGGGAAGAATATTTAGTGAGGCACTAAGATACTGATCCTTTAATGAAAACCAGAAGATCTTTAAAAGGATCTTAGAAAATCAAAGTGTTCCTTTAGGATAAAGTGATATATATATATATATATATATATATATATATATGTAATATAAAATGTTCTCTAAATGGATACATATATGAACTTTGGACCTCTTATTGTTCTTAATGAAATAATAATTATTTTAAAGATAATAGATAATAATTACTTTGTATTTTCAAAATAATTTATAATTATGAATCTGTTATACATTTTTAATTTCATATTTTGCTTTTAATATTGTTTTAATTTTATTATCATAAGACCACAATATGAAATCTGTTTGAAGAGTTTTTGTAAAAAAATTTTGTAAGGTTGTATATAAACTAATGACTTACGTTATGGCATTGCCGTATTTATATACCATTACTTTTTGTTTTAATAAGTCTCTCACCACTCATTATCATTCTCCATCTCCTCAGTCCAACACTTGCTGGTCCCCTTTCTCTTCCTTAAATAGTTTCCTATCCTTTCACTTCATAAGTATCCCATTATTCTTATTTTTCACACTTCCCACTCCCTTATATTTACTTCAATAATAGATGAGAGAGAACATGATATATTTCCCTTTCTGAGTCCAGCTTACTTTGTTAAACATAATTGTCTACATAAACATCTATTTTCCAGCAAGCATTGTCACTGAAATTTTCTATTGTTCATATATAAATGAATAAAGGTATAAGTAATCATTCTGACTGAAATAATCCAGACAGAGAAAAAATATCACATTTGTTCCTATTTGTTGATGCTAGCTTTTATTTTTTAAATATATGGGTTGCTTTTTAAATACCCACAGAGGTCAGAAACCTACTAATGGGGCATGAGGGAAGAAGGATTCAAGAGAGTAGAGATAAAACACAGTGGTGTAAAAAGTATTAAAGGGGAACAATGGGAGGATTAAAGGGAAGGAGAAGGTGGGAGCACAGTCATAGGATGTGATACAGTTTAAAGGTATATTGAAAAAGTTGTATGGAAGCATACTTTTGTAGAAGCCTCCTAAACCATGTACACATGCATATATAAAGGGGATTAATGTATTTATTCTATGAAATAAACAATATTCCAATTAGGTACCTCTTGCTAGCAAATACATGCCTCTTATTGTGTCAGTTCAGTGCTACTTCTGTTACTATGATTCTGTCCTATAATTTCACATCAGTTATTGTAATATCCATTATAACTCTTTCTGCTAAATATTGTTAGGGATATGTAGGACTATTTGTACTTTGATATGAATTTTATAATTTGTTTTCTAGATCACTAAAGATTGCAATTAGGGTTTTGATGTATGCATTAAATATGTGAATAACTCTTGATAATGTGGTCATTTTTACAATATTGGATCTGCTAGTCTATGAGTATGGAAGATCCTTCATTTTATAGTGTTTTCTTCAACTTATTTATTTCTTTAATTTCTTAAAATTTCCATTTGAGACATCTCTTACTTTCTTAGTTGGTTTATTCCCGGGTTTTTTTTAAGCAATTGGGAACTGGTTGTCTTTCAGGTGTTTTCTTTGAAAAGTTCATTATTGGTATGTGGAAAGGTTACCAATTTTTCCATGTTGATTTCCTCTCCTTCAACTTTTCTAAAAGTGTTTATGAGATTTAAAGTTTTATGACAATTTTTAATGTTTTTCAATGTAGGAAAATGCCAGTTGAAAAAAATTATATATATATATATATATATATATATATATATATATATATATATATAAAATGTATTGAAAACATATATATGTTTATTTGTTCCCTACTTATATCATCCTTTTTTTTTTTCTTTGCCTTAGTGATATCCTTAAGAGTTTGTATTGACCAAGATGTGATGAGAGTGGACATTTTGGTTCATGTTCAGTTTGAATTTATAGAATTAGATGTAATTATTCACTCTCCCTTTCTCTGTGTCTAAGTGTATTTCTATGTCTGTCTGTCTGTTTCTGTGTGTGTCTTTGTGTGTGTGTGTGTGTGTGTGTTGAATGGTTGTGTATATGCCACATTGCCTGTTTAAAGATCAGAAGACAACTTCAAGAACTTAGTTCTTTCCTTATGCCATGTTGGTTCTGGGAAATTGAACTTACATTGACAGGCTTAGTGCCACGAACCTTTACTCACTGAACAATCTTGAAAACACCCATTCCTAAAATTTGGGGAAATGTTTTCAGATTTACATTTGTTCAGGGTAGCCTTTACTATGTTAAATATGGTCATTCTATTCTTAGTTTCTTTGGGGCTATTTTGAGGAAGGGTTGTTGGATTTCATCAATCTTTTTCTATGTTTATTGAGATGATCTCGACTTTTCTGTATTTACCTCTACTGTGTGCTCTATTATATTCCCATAATTTTATGTGTTAAACAAAATGTACAGCACACACTGTTGTGCCCAAATCATGATACCCCTAAAGACCACTACCAGGAGTGGAGTACATTGCAAAACACATGAGGATCTTTTTGTTACAAATAATTACAAGCTGTAGCTTGGGCTCACACCCCCAACCACCTAAGCAGTGAGAGCTGAGAGCCCCATCATCACGTTAGCTGGGTGATTTAAAGATTCAGGTCCTCCCAGCATGCACAAAGCAGGGGCGATTCTTGCCTGGCAAGCATCTATTGGTCAAAACACAAAAGGGATGTTTCACTTTGAATAGATTAGCTATAGGAAAGTCCCAAACTATTAATGATCTGGTGTCCCTCCCTAGGGGGATGGGCCATTTTCCTAGCAACTTTATCTCTAGTGGGCATGAAAAGAGTGCAATAAGACTAGTCCTTCCCCTCAGGGCATAATGGCTGGACATATCTTCTCTCAGCTAGCCATAGTTCAGGTCTTTGCTTTAAATTTTAAAATAATTGCCACTGATTTTTAATTTTTTTTGTCTCTCATTCCCACCTTCCCATGATCATTTGAAGACCCAATCATGGGTCTTCTAGATATGAGCTCTTGTATCCTACATATTTACCTTTCTGCAATGGGATCTGAGTACCATTACTGTCTGGCTCCCAAGCATTTCTTCATGAAAGCCATCAAGCGATTTAAACTGCAAGACCCAAAGATAAAAATCAAAATGAGCAGGGGTCCCTTCAGAGTGGTTATAGGTGTAGTAAGCCAAGGAGAACTATGATATCAGGATTTAAAACATCCTCTGGAATCCCTTTATTTTTCTAGGATCTCTCTAGGCTTTTAGTCCAGTTGCTGTAATACTAGTTTCTATTCCAGCTAAGCAGATACTCAAGAAAATAGTTAATGTCAGGGAACCACTTTTGACTTAGCATTTTAGCCTGTGAGGTGGGATTTGAGACCGAGGTGATCGTCTTCTGAAATTGCTTCATCACTGACATCACGGTATCACGTTGGTATCACGGGCTAGGAAGGCTGAAATGCCAGTCAAAGGCTGTGCAATGAGGCAGTCATCAGAAGCATCTGGTTAGTTGATCCACCTGAAGAAGCAGGGAACAACTATGTCAGCTTCCAGGAAGTCCAGATTTCAGCTTGTAGTCCCTAGCTGATCCTGGAATAGAGTCAACCAGGTAAAAAAAATTCAGACAAGAGACAGAAGTTAAAATTTGTCTATTTAATGGGAAAAATGGGGAATCACAAGACCAGGGAAAAAACTCATCTGGGTCCGTTTGAGCTATGGTATATCCAGGTCTTGTGACTTTTTGTTTTCCTGAAACTCATATGAATTTTTAGTTTACAAAAGGAAATACATTTAAAAGAAACTCAGAAAAGTAACATATCAGCAAATCTAATGTGACAACATTCTGAGAGTAACAGGTAAAACTACATTCAATGGAATGAACATCAGTTTGCTCTTTGTTTTGTATCCTTAATAAGTGTGTCCACAGTCTGAAACTCTAATACTTTAACTGTGGGCATAGCTGTCATTAATCAGCCATCACAGGAGCTCAGCCATCTCTTATACATTTAGCATCTACTTTTAGCCTCCATCTCCATATCATTGAAAGACCCCTGCCTCACCCCAAGTTAAACATAGCTAACGCCATTTTGTGGTACACCACTGTTTTGAGAAACTCTGTAGGCTAGATGGGGAACTGGAAAATTACTAAGAAACCCAGCTGTGTCACCCATTTGGGATATCTGCGGTCAGGCTGCCCCAGTTGAGCTAAAAACAACTTGTTGTGACCACCCTCATGGGATATCTGTCAGAGACTGTTCCAGCTGAGATAGGGAAAAATAAAACAACAGGTGGCGGGCCACGTCAAGGGGTCATCATGACCGTTTTCGACCACCCAGTTCCTGGAATCCTGGTGTCCCTGCCAAACTCTGACTCAAACTGTGGTCTCATGTAAATGTACCAATCAGCCCCCTGTAACTATGCTTTTCTCTTCTGTACCTGCGCTTCTGCTCTAAAACCCTATAAAAACCCCAGCTTTCCACCCAGGGGGCGCGCAAGTCCTCCGAGTGACTTAGCCACCCCGGGTACCCGTGTATCCAATAAAGCGTCTTGCTGTTTGCATCCGAACGCCTGGACTCGTTGATCCTTGGGCAGGGGTCACTCAGACGGAAGATACCCTCCGGGGGTCTTTCAGTCATATTAGAAAGTTAGACAAAAATTCATTAATGGCTTTACTGCTAAACCTTGGATGCTTGGATTTTTCTTAAAAAAGCAACTAGAAGGAACAGGTTTAAGATATCCATGTGTCAAAGTCTACCCCAGAAATGCCAGCTATTAAGAATACCATAGTAAAAGCTTTGGCTTTTGGGTCAGGTATACATATTAGACATATGTTTTAGCATGATGAGAAGCACCTTTATATATATATATATTTTTTTTTCAGAAAACAACCAAAGGAAATTAAAATCTCAAGCTGGTGACTGAATAATGAGCAGTCACTGTTCCATTAACTTATTAGAACTCTATTGATCAATGTTAAAACTCTGAACTTCTGAAATCTTATAAATCATTTTTATATCATTACAATTTTTATTTATATACCTTAAAACACCTACTTAGACTCTCTAATATTTCTTGCATTTATCAACCCTGAAACATTTTTCCCGACCAAACAACACTCTAAATTTTTATAACCTAAACTTCTATATCCATAGACCCTATATAAACTCCATGTCTTTCTATCCAGTTATTCACCATAAGACACTGGCAACTAACATAAAGCCTGTGAGCAAGAAAAACCTGTTTCCCTTTTTAAATAAAGGATCTAGTACCTAGTAGTTCTAACTAGCTAATAAAAATAAACTATCCAATGAGCCAAGAGTGGATCCAATTGTCTGCTCTTTAGCTGCAAAGCTACCATTAGGTTAGCATAGCCATCAATTTTGTCAGAGACCTGAGAAGGATAAATTATGAGCCAAGTAAATGTACCAATCCATTTACCACTCAAAATGACAGAGATGACTAGTTAGTCCATCACCTAGGCAGTGTTCCTGGCTCTTGTGGTCTCATGACATCATGAGCAGTGATGGTCCAGCAAGGTACAGAAGATGAGAACTGCTTCTGTGGAAAAAAGGAACATGAGAGATTGACCAAACCTTGCCTCTCACAATATGAAATAATGGCTCTCCTGGTGTCCACAGCTTAGTCCACAGCTTAGGCTGAGTCCTAGCAGTGGGCCAGTTGGGGCAGTATTTCCCAGTGGTTAACATACCACAATCCAGAGTAGCAGTCCTCTGTCCTGCCCAAATCTTTTCAGAGACCTTGGGGAAGCTACTGCAAGGATTTTGGGATTCTGTATCACAATAAGCTTACACATGTTAAAATGCCATATTTATCAAATCTCTGACAAGCTTGAGGGCCAGCATATATGAGTTGCTATTTGTCTATCTTTATTATCTGCTCTAAACTGCATCCTATAAAAAATAATGCTATAATCTCTAATTCTGGCATATTTCTTAGATGTATGTTTTAGAACTATATTTCAAGTATATCTACATGGGCAAACTTTATAGTTACCCATTCTAGGCTTAACCATAAAAACCTAAACAAAGAAACTAGGTAAGGCTCAATCTTATACTCAACTGCAGTCCTTAGCTTAACTTTAGATCTGTTCTTTCTGAACTAAAATCAAAGCAAACCTTTCAATCAAATACAGTTCATAGAGGGTCTAGCAAATCTTACTGATCTTACCACATTGCATTAGAACTGTACAGCAAAAAGTTTTTCACTTAGCACTAATCAGAGGACTGAAAACAGCTAATAGCCCTAAATTAAGAGGGTGGCAAAGCCATGGTTCCACCCTCTATCCCTGAACCAACAAGGCAGCTAGCCACATGTTGTCACAGGCTATGGCCAGCAATTTAAGACATAGCCATTAGGTATCGCTGATGGTATTGCTACCCCCTACTGTACAGCAAGCTCTGTGGAACATTTCCAATTTCATAACCAAAAGTTCTAACATTGTAATTAAATAAGTTTAGAACCAACTGCATAACAGAACAGTATAGAACAATTTTAAACTGTGAACTCTTCTGGCCAAACCTATCAGCCAGAATTCTTTCCCCTTTAAAGAACATAAGAAAACATTTTTCATTGAAGAATCACCAGCATTTTAAATGAAGAATAACACATTCAAATCATATTTGCAGGTACAGAGAACCAAAGCAAATCAACTTCATATGCCCTCTGGCTTTCCATATATATACTGACCTTCTGTAACATTCTATATACCTTCAGGTTAGCTTTTCCTAGCTCCGTTCTTCTGGTTTAACCAAACATTCTTACTTTAGACAAGCTCTTCTTTTCTTTAATATCCCGGTCTCTTGCTTTCTTCTTGATTTTTAGACAACATAAAAACTCCCATCAAAATCCTTTCCATCTTGACATGATATTGCTGGAGCCCAGCTTGGGCTTATTTCATGATTTATTTTTATAGGCAAAGAAAAAACAAGTCACATAAATACAAAAAAGAAGTTCTGGAACTGTCAAACTCTTTTTCTGATGATTACTTCCCTGTAGTGATATGGTCCAAGGTCACATAAACAAACTTTAAGGAACTTGGAACAAGTTTTAAGGAATTTAGTGAAACTTCCTCTTTTCTGTCTCAAGGTGATGGCCAGCATGAAAACATGTTGTTTTGATAAACAAAGCAGTTTAACAAACAAGCAGCCCTCCACATGATACACTGTAAAAACTGCAATTTTTCTCAATTGGCTCAAACCACATGGCTTGGTTTCATTTAGTAAAAATAAATAAAATAAATTTTGTCCTCCCTCAAAGGATTGAGAAACTGTTCCAAATTCTTTGTTAGATTACCCAAGATCATCATCTAAAATGCCTGATAAACTTTAAACATTTTATAGCCTTAAACATTTTCCAAAACCTGTTTTTGCAATATCAAAGTACCCCTTTTGTAGGAGAGAAATCACAAAGCATAACCATAATTTTAAAAGTCAAATCCAGATTTTTTAAATGAGAATTCACTAGTGCAAACAATCCAATCTTTAACTAATACCAATTTAAAATAAAACTCATCTTTTTTTTTATTTTTCTTTTTAGTTACATTTTGTTAACTCTGTGTCCCAGCTGTATCCCGCTCCCTCATTCCCTCCCCAACCCCACACTCCCTCCCTGGTCTCCTCCCTGCCCTTTTCCAAGTCACCTGATAGGGGAGGACCTCCTCCCCTTTCATCTGACCCTGTTTTATCAGGTATCTTCAGGGCTGGCTGCAAAGTCCTCCTCTGTGGCCTAACAGACTGCTCTTCCCCTGGGGGGGATGTCAAACAGCCTGCCCTTGAGATCCTGTTAGAAATAGTCCATGTTCCATTTACTTTGGAAAACTACTTGGTTACTGAGCTACCACAGGCCACATCCGAGCAGAAGTTCTAGGTTATATCCATAGATGGTACTTGGTTGAGTGTCAGTCTCAAAAAAGACCCTGTGCCCAGATATGTTTGGTCCTTGTAGAGCTCCTATCCTTTCCATATCATACTAACTTCCCTTCTTTCATATGATTCCCTGCACTCTGCCGAGGGTTTGGTTATGAGTTTTAGTGTCTGCTTTGAAACACTGCTAGGTAGAGTCTTTCAGATGCCTTTTGCGGTAGACTCCTGTCATAAGTTCAATGCACATCCCATTTGTCTTTCTAAATGAGGATTAATCACCTTCGCCTGTGTCCACTTTCTTGATTATCTTCTTTAGGTGTGTAGATTTCATTATGTTTATCATGTCTTGTAGGTCTATATAAGCAAGTATAGACCAAGTTTGTCTTTCTCCTTCTGGGATAATTCACTCAGAATGATCTTTTCTAGATCCCACCACTTGCCTGCAAATTTCATGATTTCCTCCTTTTTGATTGCTGAGTAGTATTCGATTGTGTAAAAATACCACAATTTCTGTATCCATTCCTCCGTTGATGGACATCTGGGTTGTTTCTAAGTGCTGGCTATTACAAATAAAGCTGCTACGAACATGGTTGAACAAATGTCCTTGTTGTGTACTTGAGCAAATTTTGGGTATATACCTAGGAGTGGTATAGCTGGGTCTTGAGGTAGCACTACTCCTAGTTGTCTGAGAAAGAGCCAGATTGACTTCCAGAGTGGTTGAACCAGTTTACATTCCCACCAGCAATTGAGGAGGGTTCCCTTTTCTCCACAACCTCTCCAGCATGTGCTATCACTTGAGTTTTTCATCTTGGCCATTCTGATGGGTATAAGGTGAAATCTCAGGGTTGTTTTGATTTGCATTTCCCTAATGGCTAATGAGGTTGAGCATTTCTTTAAGTGTTTCTCTGCCATTCGATGTTCCTCTTTCGAGAATTCTCTATTTAGCTCTGTTCCCCATTTTTTAAGTGGATTACTTGGTTTGTTGCTTTTCTGCTTCTTTAGTTCTTTATATATACTTGATATTAGCCCTCTGTCAGATAAAGGGTTGGTGAAGATTCTTTCCCAATCTGTAGGCTGTCTATTTGTTTTGATGACAGTGTCTTTTGCTTTACAGAAGCTTTTCAGTTTCATGAGGTCCCATTTATTGATTGTTGCTCTTAGAGCCTGTGCTGTTGGTGTTCTGTTCAGGAAGTTCTCTCCTGTGCCAATGAGTTCTAGGCTGTTTCCCACTTTTTTTTCCAACTGATTTAGAGTATCTGGTTTTATGTTGAGATCCTTGATCCACTTGGACTTTAGTTTTGTGCAGGGTGATAAATATGGATCTATTTTCATTTTTCTGCATGTAGACATCCAGTTGGTCCAGCACCATTTGTTGAAGATGCTGTCTTTTTTCCATTGAATGGATTTGGCTTCTTTGTCAAATATTGAGTATTCATAGGTGTGTGGGTTTATTTCTGGGTATTCTATGTGATTCCATTGATCCTCCTTTCTGTTTCTATGCCAATACCATGCAGTTTTTATTACTGTTGCCCTGTAGTACAGCTTGAGATCGGGAATGGAGATACCTCCAGATGATCTGTTGTTGTACAGGATCGTTTTGGAGATTTTGGGTTTTTTGTTTCTCCATATGAAGCTGAGAATCTTTTTTTCAAGGTCTGTAAAGAATTGAGTTGGTATTTTGATGGGAATTGCATTGAATCTGTAGATTGCTTTTGGTAGGATGGCCATTTTCACAATGTTAATCCTACCAATCCATGAGCACGGGAGATCTTTCCATCTTCTGAGATCTTCTTCAATTTCTTTCTTCAAAGACTTGAAGTTTTTCTCAAACAGGTCTTTCACTTGCTTGGTTAGAGTCACACCAAGGTACTTTATGTTATTAGTGGCTATTGTGAAGGGTGTTGTTTCCCTAATTTCTTTCTCAGCCTTTTTGTCTTTGGTATACAAGAGGGC
>NW_026596445.1:4178588-4178905 GCF_907164565.1 Psammomys obesus | reverse complement strand
GAGTTGATTTTGTATCCTGCCACTTTGCTGAAGGTGTTTATCAGCTGAAGAATTTCTCTGGTTGAATCTTTGGGTTCGCTCATGTATACTATCATATCATCTGCAAATAGTGACACTTTGACCTCTTCCTTTCCGATTTGTATCCCCTTGATCTCCTTTAGTTTTCTTATTGCTCTGGCTAGGACTTCAAGTACAATGTTAAAGAGATATGGAGACAGTGGGCAGCCTTGTCTTGTCCCTGATTTCAGTGGGATTGATTTAAGTTTCTCTCCATTGAGTTTGATGTTGGCTATAGGCTTGCTGTATATTGCCTTTAC
>NW_026596445.1:4175861-4178488 GCF_907164565.1 Psammomys obesus | reverse complement strand
ATCTTTAGGTATGTGCCTTGTATCCCTGATCTCTCCAAGACTTTAAACATAAATGGGTGTTGGACATTGTCAAATGCTTTTTCAGCATCTAAGGAGATGATCATGTGGTTTTTCTCCTTCATTTTTTTTATGTGGTGGATTACATTGATGGATTTTTGTATGTTGAACCACCCTTGCATTCCTGGGATGAAGCCTACTTGGTCATGGTGGATGATATCTTTGATGTGTTCTTGGATTCGGTTTGCAAGTATTTTATTGAGTATTTTTGTAACAATGTTCATAAGAGAGATAGGTCTGAAGTTCTTTTTTTTTGTTGGATCTTTGTGTGTTTTAGGTATCAGTGTGACTGTGGCTTCATAGAATGAGTTTGGTATTGTTCCTTCTGTTTCTATTTTGTGGAATAATTTGAGGAGAATTGGTGTTAGCAGTTCTTTGAAGGTCTTGTAGAATTCTGAGCTGAAGCCATCTGGTCCAGGGCTTTTTTTGGAGGGGAGACTGTTAATGACTGCTTCAATTTCCTTGGGAGATATAGGGCTATTCAGTCTTTCTACCTAATCTTGACTTAATTTTGGTAGATGGAATCTGTCAAGAAAGTTATCCATTTCATTTAGATTTTCAAATTTTGTGCCATATAGGCTTTTGTAGTATGACTTAATAATCGTTTGGATTTCCTCAGTGTCTGTAGTTATGTCCCCATTTTCCTTTCTGATTTTGCTGATTTGTATGGTTTCTCTCTGCTTTTTAGTTAGTTTGGCTAAGGGTTTGTCTATCTTGTTGATTTTCTCAAAGAACCAGCTTTTTGTTTCATTGATTCTTTGGATAATTTTATTTGTTTCTAATTGATTGATTTCTGCCCTTAGTTTGATTATTTCCAGCCGTCTGCTCCTCTTGGGTGTATCTGCTTCTTTTTTTTCTAGGTTTTTCAGTTGGGCCATTAAGTTGTTTGTATTTGATGTTACGGATTTCTTCTTGTAGGCACTTAGTGCTATAAATTTTCCTCTGAGCACTGCTTTCAATGTGTCCCATAAATTTGGGTATGTTGTGCCTTCATTTTCATTGAATTCTAGGAAGTCTTTAATTTCTTTCTTTATTTCTTCCTTGACCCAGCTGTCATTGAGTAGTAAGTTGTTCAGTTTCCATGTGCGTGTCGGCTTTTTGTTGTTTCTCTTGTTGTTGATGTCCAGCTTTAGTCCATGCTGGTCAGACAGTATACAAGGGATTATTTCAATCCTTTTGTATCTGTTGAGGCTTGCTTTGTGACCAACTATATGGTCTATTTAGGAGAAGGTTCCATGTGGTGCTGAAAAGAAGGTGTACTCTTTTGAGTTTGGGTGAAAAGATATGTAGACGTCTATTAGGTCCATTTGATTTAGGGATTCTGTGAGTGCTTTTATTTCCCTATTTGGTGTCTGTCTGGATGATCTCTCCCTTGATGAGAGTGGGGTGTTGAAGTCTCCCACTATTAAGGTATTAGGATCAATGTATGATTTAAGCTTTAATATTGTTTCATTTACGAATGTAGGTGCTCTTGTATTTGGGGCATAGATATTCAAAATTGTGATGTCCTCTTGTTGCATTTTTCCTTTGATGAGAATATAGTGGCCCTCCTTATCTTTTTTGATTAACTTGGGTTGAAAGTCTATTTTATTAGATATTAGGATGGCTACTCCAGCTTGTTTTCTGGAACCATTTGCTTGAAAAACATTTTTCCAGCCCTTTACTCTGAGGTGGTGTTTATCTTTGTTGCATAGGTGTGTTTCTTGGATGCAACAGAATGTTGGGTCCTGTTTCCGTAACCATTCTGTTAGCCTGTGTCTTTTTATTGGTGAGTTGAGTCCATTAATATTGATAGATAATATTGACCAATGCATGTTAGTTCCTTTTGTAATGGAGTTGATGATCTTACCTTGTTTCATTGCTTGTTTTCTTTTCATTTTTGTTGGGATATTATCTGTATGCCCTGTTTTCTTGGGTGAAGTTGTTTTCGTTGGATTGGAGTTTTCCTTCTAGTATCTTCTGTAGGGTTGGTTTGCTGTATAGATATTGCGTAAATTTAGTTTTGTCATGGAATATTTTGTTTTCTCCATCTATGTTGATTGAAAGCTTTGCAGGGTATAGTAGTCTGGGTTGACAGTTGTGATCTCTTAGAGTCTCCATGATGCTTGCCCAGGCCCTTCTGGCTTTCATAGTTTCTGATGAGAAGTCTGGTGTGATTCTGATAGGTCTACCTTCATATGTTACTTGGCCTTTTTCCCTTGCTGCTTTTAATATCTTTTCTTTGTTCTGTAGATTTAGTGTTTTGACTATGATGTGACGTGATGTGTTTCTTTTCTGGTCTAGTCTATTTGGTGTTCTGTAGGCCTCTTGTATATTTATGGACATCTCTTTCTTTAAGTTGGGAAAATTTTCTTCTATGATTTTCTTGAAAATATTTTCTGGACCTTGGAGCCTGGAGTCTTCTTTTTCATCAATTCCTATTATTCTTAGATTTTGTCTTTTCATAGCATCCTTGATTTCTTGGATATTTTGTGATTGAAATTTTTCTGATTTTACTTTTTGTTTGAGAGAAGTATCAATTTCTGCAAGTGTGTCTTCAGCTCCAGAGATTCTCTCTTCCATCTCTTGTA
>NW_026596445.1:4172370-4175761 GCF_907164565.1 Psammomys obesus | reverse complement strand
GATGGACTCTATTTCTTTGTTCATTTCCTTTTTGTATGCCACTAATTTTTTCTCTACTTGTGCCTCTATTTGTTTGGCTATGTTTGCCTGTGTTTCTTTAAGGGTTTTGTCTATTTCTTCTTTCTTTACCTCCAATTGACTGGCCAACTCTTTGAAAGATTTGTTCATTTCCTCCTTATGAGCCTCAAATAATTGAGCAAGCATGGCTTTAAGGTCATTTTCCTGTGCTTCTGATGAATTGGGGTATCCATCGATTTTGGGGTTTGCTGGTGAAGTCATGATGTCCTGATTTATGTTGGAAGTGTTCTTTCGCCTACCCCTGGCCATTGGCTTATCTGAGACCTTCCCTGTTTGTTTTTGGATTCTGCAGATCAGACTGGTACTGTCTCTCTCTCGAGTCTGGAGAATTCTTTAGGAAGTTGAGAGAGGTCCCGTGTCCTTAACGTATGCTGAGGACTGGCTGTACCTGTGGGAGGAAAGTACGCAGGCGCAAACAGAGGCAAATGCAAGCGTGCGTGCGTGCATGTGTATGTGTGTGTGTGTAAGTGGGTGTGGGCGTGTGTCTCGAGGGACAGAGTGATGGCTAATGTTGAACCCTTGAGTGTGTGGGAGGGGCTCTGCACTGTATATGTTGCAGGCGCTAGTGATGATCGCAGCGCAATTTCTGGCATTAACTGCCTTAACTCCTCAATTAGACCCACAGAGCAGGAACTTCAATGTCCCAAGTGCCCCTCTGTTTCCCAAAGTGGGTATATGGGTGGGAGGGTGTTCGATGCCTGGCTTCTGTTTTAGAAGGACCCAGGATCAGTGGAGCTGCAGATTCTCAAGGGTGCACTCACTTACAGGCAGGACACTTGGCAGAGATAGGCGTATCTGGGCTCTCTGCTCTCTGGTTTGGCCCTGCTTCTTTGATGTGCTCCGCCAGTTCCGTGCTGCTGTCACTGCCAGGTTATGAGGTCTTGCTGCAGCTGGAGATTTCAGGGTGGTCACGTCAGTGGGAATCAGGGTAACCAGCCTTTCTGTTCTCTGGTTTGGCCCTGGTTAGTCTTAAACTGGAGGGCTGATGTGCCCCGCCAGCTCAGTGCTGCTCCGCTGCCAGGTTAGAAAGTCCCGCTGTAACTGGAGACTGGGTTGCTAGTCCAGATGCTTTCTGAGAAGTCCTGGGGTCTCTTCACTGTGCTCTCCAAGCTTCGGAGGCCCAGCGCCTGGTGTGTCTAGCTTGTATGGCGTTTCTGTCTGGTTTTGGTGAGTATATAGCGTATTCTCTGTCACTGTGGGATTGGGCGGGCCGTACTGTCAGTGATTGAGATCCTGTGGAGCTAGTATGGTGTCTAGCAGACTCGGGCCCTGGGACGATGGTGCAGCTGCCGTGTGAATCTGGGGCTCCAAGACACAGTACTGCTGGCCTTTGCCGATAAAGGGCTTGGGGCTCCGCCTCAGTGGCTGCAGGCCCCAGGCAGTTAGGTCTGCGCTGTGAAAGGCGAGTCTGAGAAAAGCAAGTCCGCTGTGCTGAGGAGGAGGGAGGTCTGGGGGAGGGGAGTGCTGCGAGATCAAAGGATCGTTTCTCACCTTCCCCAAACAGGTCCCCTGGTGACCCTAGACCAAGGTTTTCACCTCCTGCGATGTTCCCTGTTGTTTAGAAAGTCTCTCCGTTGTTTCCCTGGCTTCAGAAGTTCTTCCACTCATCAACTCAGAACTTTATCTCTTCCACAGCTCGGAAACTGTGTGTGCTAGTCGCCATCTTGGCTCTGCCCCCTCCCAAAACTCATCTTTTTAATCTAATAGGAAACAAAGATCATTTTACTACGAGGATCTGTAATCTCTTTTTCCTGACCCACATCACATGGCAGTCTTAAGATGGCAGTCACATTACATTCTACATGGCAATCTGAAGATGGTGGACTCATACCACAGTCTAAGTGACAACCTACATTGTTGCTATTTAAACATATGTGTTTATAGACCTTATAAATACATAGGCACACATATACATTTTAAACAAGAATTTGAATTTAACCTTTAAACCATATCCAATGACTCTTATTTATAATCAAGATATATAAAGCATATTAACCATTTAGGTTCAGTGGTAACCAAACATATGATGGCCATGCATACATTTAAGCAGACAGACAAAACTTTTCTTACTTAATCCAGCTGTAATTTCAAGTACTTTCCTTTTTCACTCAGTGGCAGCTAGACAGCCAGAAACACAAAGACAAAACAACAGATCCTGCCAGCACTTCCTGTCTCCATGGGAGCAACTCACATTCTAGGCCTATCAAACAGATTTGGGACCCCATGTCACTCACAGTGCTATTGAGGAGCATTACCCCACCGAGATCCTGGACATCTCCCAAGATCCCCATGGCCTCGATCTGCTGGCTCATAAGCCTTTGTACTAAGACATGACTGATCCCTGGCCACTCAGTGTATACTACCTTGAGATCTCAAAAATACACATAATAACAGAACAGAGATACAGAACTTGGCCAAGACAAACAAGATTACTTGGGGTACTGTTCCTCCATCTCAGGAGTCCTGGGAAATCTTGGGGATCTCAGAGAGCCCCAAAGTATGCTGTGTCCGAATCATGACACCCTAAAGACCACTACCAGGAGTGGAGTACATTGCAAAACACATGAGGATCTTTTTGTTACAAATAATTATAAGCTGCAGCTTGGGCTCACACCCCCAACCACCTAAGCAGTGAGATCTGAGAGCCCCATCATCACGTTAGCTGGGTGATTTAAAGATTCCGGTCCTCCCAGCATGCACAAAGCAGAGGCGATTCTTGCCTGGCAAGCATCTATCGGTCAAAACGCAAAAGGGATGTTGCACTTTGAATAGATTGGCTATAGGAAAGTCCCAAAATATTAATGATCTGGTGTCCCTCCCTAGGGGGATGGGCCATTTTCCTAGCAACTTTATCTCTAGTGGGCATGAAAAGAGTGCAATAAGACTAGTCCTTCCCCTCAGGGCATAATGGCTGGATATATCTCCACTCAGCTAGCCTTAGTTCAGGTCTTTGCTTTAAACTTTAAAATAATAGCCACTGATTTTTAATCTTTTGGTCTCTCAACACAAAATTCACATGATACCAAAGTAAATAAATAAAATTAAATAGGGTTTATATATTACTCCCTCATCAGAAGAAGCAACACTTACAAATAATGGAAACTGTGTCCAGTTTACAAGAACAATGATAAAATAAAGTATGATTGGTACTCACTGCTGATGTTCACTGACTACCTTAAATTTCTTTCCTCTTTTTTCATTAATTAATATATATAGTTACTTTATTTCCCAATTGGAACTTCCCCCAGTTCTTCACTCTCCTTTACTGAGTATGGTAATCCAGAACCAGAAAGACACTCATGGTATATAGTCA